>NW_007728569.1:31069-240815 GCF_000696425.1 Galeopterus variegatus
GGGGGGGGGGGGGGGGGGGGGGGGGGGGGGGGGGGGGGGGGGGGGGGGGGGGGGGGGGGGGGGGGGGAGGGGTGTGGCTGAGGCCTGTGCCCACCCCCTCACCCCCTCACCCCCACCCCCACTCCCCTATGGCTCAGGAGCCAGTGGTGGCCAGGTCCTCGCTGGGCTAGATGCAGATGTCTGGGGGGCATGGCTGAGGCCCTGGGGTAGGGGGAGGCTCCCCCCAACTCTGGCTCAGGAGCTGGGGGGCTTCCAGCAGCAGCTGGGTCTTCACTGGGCTGGATCTATCCTTGTTATTTAGAAATATGGAAGACCAGAAAAAATAGGACAACTGAAACTGCTGAAATTGATTACCCTTTGGAGCAGAAATGGGGATGAGGAAGAGAGGGCCTGGGGATGGCTGGTTTCATCACAAGCCTCCAAGTACCATTTGATCCTTTGAACTACAGACATATTACTTTGATAAAAATTAAAAATTACAATAAAAAGTCACAATGGAAATTACCGTGCATATGCCAAAAATTTTTTTTAATCTTCAATTTTATTAAAATAAAGAACACTTTACAAAGTTAAAATTAACAAGAACAGGTGAATTAATGTACTAGAGAATTTTCTACCCAAATCTAGCTTCCTTTCTCCTCAGTGAGTAGGTTTTGTTGCCTCTGATCTGTTTTGCTTCTTTTATGTAAATCCCAGGACATCGTATCACACATGTGAGGTCTTCACATAAAGCAAGCATGTTTGTTACTCATGGCTGTGTCTCAACACCTGGCACAGCACCTGGCATTTAGTGGCTTCTCGAGGAATATTGACTTGAACTAAAGTGACGTGATGCCCCTCGAGCCTGAGTTTCCTCAGATTTGCTCAGGGATTCCTTTAAGAACCACCTCCATGAAAACGTTTACGAATTTTCTGTAAAACTTCCCAAAGACATTACTCATTAACTTGCTTAACGTTCCCTTCAGAAGGACCCACAAGGTAAATTCCTCTCTGAATTTAACACCTCAAGAAGGTCAGTCTCCTGCTGAAACGGTCTCTGGCAGCGAGAAATACAGACCCCGCACCTTTGCCACAGCTCCAGGGCTGCAAATTTCGTGTCCACCCCAGACAGGTTAATAACTTGGGGATCCTTCAAGCTGATGGATACTCTTTAAGTTCTTGTTAACGCTTACTCAGGAGATGGAGAGGGAATGATTTCTTCCTTTTCTAAGGTGTCATTTTAAAAAGATATTTATTCTCAAGGACATGAATTGCATTTTCTACTTCTGTGCAGAGTTGACCATGGAAAACTCTTCACTTCTTCTCCCGTGTGCACAGTCAAGTCTCAGAATGCCTAGGAATTCATATAACAGCTAGAGTACTGCCCCTGTACAGACTTGGCTAGAACTTACATCTGTACGTGTTTGTCCGGCTGGGTGGAATGTGCCTTCACTGCTCTTGGTGATGGATCCAGAACCAGAGCAAGGAGCTGGGCCCCTCAGAACCTCCTAGGCCATCCTCTTGGTCTAGTTTTCCCTTTTTGGACATGCTTCATCTCAGTGGACTGACTCTTGTCCTACTAGGTGATAATTCCACTGTTCTTGCCTAGAAGTTTCTCACCTTCCACCGTGGCCTTCCTGAAGATGCCAAGGACCGCCAGTTAGGGTGTCACTGCTCACTGCTCTCTCACTTTAAAAAAATCACCAGTGTGTATGATGCTGCTTGTATGAGGCAATAAAAATCTGCCCTTCTTGGTGGCCCATCCGATCGGGACAGTAAAGATTCCAACGGAGACTTCTATTCCAAGAGACACAGTCTCGAGGAAAAAAAAGGAAAAACACCTAAACATTTCCAGGTCTGTCATAGATAAAATGGCAATCTGGACAGCTTCACTTAAGTGACAGCCCCATCTTACCACTGAGAAGTCCCACAGAGGTTTCTTATTCTTAGACATACAAATAGAGTGCCTCACCAGAACAATGTCGTGAATCTGTGATTCACCATGGTGCCATTTTGAAGGGCCTAGTCACCAGGGGCCAGTGGATGAGACAGCATTCAGTTCTTCAATTTGAGAATGGTTATGCAGGACGATCCCTTCATGGGGGACTCAATCTCATTCACAGTGAGGTACTTGCAGCGAGAGTGTGAAAGTCCAGACAGCCCTCTTGTCTTTCTCACGCTTGACCTTGGCAATGAGATCATTGACCATTCAGTTGTCAAAATTTTCACTCAAATGGATTTCTCCTGGTGAAGACTTGACAGAAAAGATTTTGTCTTCAGAAAGGAAGAGACACATCAAAGTGCCACTTCCAACATGAAAGATCAATATAACTCTTTTAACATCAGCCTTCTTGTCCACACCATCAGCAATGGTTGTGTCAGTGCATCGATGACTCTGAGCACAGTGAGGTTATCCCTGGCTCCAGTTAAGAACTATTAAATAAGCTATACCTGTGACAACAGGCCAGCAACAATCTTCCCAAAGGCACTTCTGCAATCGCCCTCACCTTTTTCAGAAACGTGGAAGAGACCTTCTCGGGATGGAAGCCTTGGTTCCCGCCCTTGTCCTCTAGCTGGGATTAGTGCCACGCACTCCCACTTCCACCACCACATAAGCCCAAAATATATGAGCAGATCCTCAGTGAGGAAATGGATTTGGTAAGTTTTGACAAAGTGATTCATTGCGCCATTGCTGATTATCCAATCAATTGTTCTGGTCGGTGAAGACCAGAAAGCTTGGAATAGTCCTGGTTCCCTGACTGTTGGCTGCATCTCCACATTCCACTGCTGGAAGACATATACCCAGAGGGATATATGGTGCCAGGATCAACAGCAACCTCAGATCCATCTAATATCACTGACGGTCCCTAACCAGGAGAATACCAGGCTCCAGGGGGATGGGTCTGCTTGATCGGTAAGTGGTGTAGGGAAAAAAAAAAAATATATATATATATATATATATAGGGGTTCTGCTGAATAGAGTAAACAGAAACTGATTTTTTTTTTTAAAAGATGACCGGTAAGGGGATCTTAACCCTTGACTTGGTGTTGTCAGCACCACGCTCAGCCAGTGAGCGAACCGGCCATCCCTATATGGGATCCGAACCCGGGGCCTTGGTGTTATCAGCACCGCACTCTCCCGAGTGAGCCACGGGCCGGCCCCAGAAACTGATTTTTGACAAATAAAACTTTTATACTTCTTTATATTCTAAACTAGGTACAATCATTGTTTGGTTTCCACAGGGGATTAGTTCCAGGATCTCCTGTAGTTATCAAAATTCATTGATGTTCAAGTCTCATATTCAAAATGGCATAGTCCTGCATATAATTTACACACATCCTCCCATATTCTTTAAATCATCTCTAGCTTATAATACCTAATACACTGCAAATGCTATGTAAATAGTTCTTACACTGTATTGGTTTTTATTTGTATTATTTCTTATTGTCGTATTGTTATTTTGTGGTTTTTTTCCCCTAATGCTGCCGATCTGCTGTTGTTTGAATCAGCACATGTGGAACCTGTGGATATGGAGGGCCAACTATATTTGTGTCACACTGAATATAACACAGCATTTTTTTTTTTTTTTTGTCTTTTTGTCTTTTTCCGTGTCCGGCAATGGATCGCAACCCTCAGTGTTGCCCCCGCACCAGACCGGGGACCGGCAACGGGACCGCAACCCTCGGTGTTGCTCCCACGCCTCGCTCAGCCAGTGAGCGGGAACCGGTCTGTATGTGGGATCCGAACCCTGGGGCGGGAGCGCCGCCGCGCTTCCCAAGTGGCACACTTATCCAGTGCGCCACCGGGGCAGCCCCATAACACAGCATTTTAAGTCTTTGAAATCATCTTGCATCTGATAGTTTTCCCGTCACTCATAAGTGAGTTGCTTTAGTCCCACTTACTAAGAGCGGAGATGATTTTACACAGTTACACTGTCTCATTCAAAATATTCTCAGAAATGCTTTTTTCCCCACCTTTCCTTTTGGCAAAGTGTTTCCCAATTTTCTATAGTTCTTGTTCTCTTTTCTGTTTTCTTTTACGCTTTCCCTAATCAGGTCTCATTTTTTAAGAGGAATATTGTACGTTTTAAATTAGACAACATAAACGATTCATTCCTACTAAGCAGAATCACACCATTTGTCATTTGGTTCCAGGATTTCTAGAGACAACAACTGCTTACTTCAAGAAAGTTTCTGTTTGTTGGACTCAAGCTAGAGGCAAAACCTATTGCTGCACAAAGTTCTTAGCAAGACAGATCTAGGCCAAGAGAAGCTGCCTGCCATGTGTTGTTACCTTGGGAAGGCGATGTCTGCTCCTGCAGGAATAGCGTCTGTTCACGTTTTTCACTACGCGAAAGGCTGAAGATGGAAATCTGAGTTAACTGCGTCGATTTCCAGTTTATTCTGGGAATGTTCAGCACTTTCTCATGAATTGGCACCTGCTTCTTCCTCTGGCTGCGTTTCCTAGAACAGAGCCAGGCATGTGTTAAATCCTTAGCAATTGCTAGCTATATAGCTATGATTACTATCTTGTCTCTTTGCATTCTGTTGTGCTCTCTCTCTCTCACTTGCTCTTACTCCTGAACTTTCTCTCTTCCTCTCTCCCTCCTGTTATTTCTACTTCACATACTGTATGTCCTGGGAGAACTTACATGCAAGACCGGTGACAAGGGACACTCACAGAGTGTGAGTGGTGGCAGAAAATGTGGTATCTAGAGAAAAGTTGGGGTAGGGCCATCTAATGGACGCATTAGTTAGGAAGCTGTCCCTTCGATGGAGGGAAGGTAATTTCCCGAAGATTGCTCCTTCTTGTCAGAGGATCTTAAGGGACAGAGGGAGTCTAACACCTGACTTCACCCCCAGTAGCAGGAGGCTACTTAGATTGGCTCAACCCTACAATCCAAGCATGAGGGGGGCAGAGGACATGGCACGTGTGTGGAGTGGTCAGCAGTTGGGTATAACCAGTTTGGGTTTTTTTTTTTTTCCTCCTGATATAGAGAGGTATAGACAAGTGAAGGTCCAGGCTGTAATGGAATTAAATCCAGTGACAAAAGAGTTTTAATTTGATATGGTAGACTGTAGTAATTAAGGTCTTCAGGACATAGGGGAAAGAGAAAGACACAAAGATGTAGAAGCATTATCAAAGGTGTGTTACAGTCACTGAGTTTGATGGTAGGCAGTTCTGTGCACAGAAATACTGTAAAACGGAAGCCACATTATTTGAGCAAAGTAGGGGGCACACTAGAGTTTTGGAGAGTGTGCTAAGGAGTGTGGGGAGTGGGTGAGAGAAGGGGAAAATGCGGGCTTGGGCAGAAGGGGAGATGTTGAGTGACAGAAGCAGAGCTCGGGGCAGGATGAGCAGTCAGGACAGGAGGGGACAGCAGCATCCCTCTGTCTAGTTCTACAGCCAGGTAATCAGAAGACCGGCATCCACCTGGAAGGAACGTGGTAAGTGGCTCATCAAGGAAAACTCTGATTCAGATGGGTAGAAATTCATTCAAGAAAAGGGGTGAAGACAACGAAAGGTTTTTCACAAAAGAGCAAAACATTAGAGGAGTTTAGGAAGGAGAGGGAGCAGAGGCTTAGGAAAGTGGAAGACTGACCAAGTAGATACGACATTTAAATGAAGAATGTTGTCCCTCTCGTGGAGATAGATCAGTGGGTTCTAATTCTGGCTTTAAACATCTAATCACGGGCAAGTTACTTATCCTTTCTAAGGCTTAGTTTCCTTATCAATAAAATAATGATGATGATGATGATAATGATATATGATCATGATGATACCTATTTTGTAGGACTGTTGGTAAAGATGACAGATAAAATGTGTGAAACACTAAATGTTTAGGCACAAAAATGCATAGCTGCTACTTCCTGATAAAAGAGGAGATGGAGATACTTTTGGAGTTTGAGTGATGAGCAGCTGTTACAGGAAAAGAACAGATCAGAAGAATCTGGGCAGGGACAGGTAGCAACAGCACAGGATCCAAGAAAAGATGCCAGTCATCTGAGAAACCATCCAGCCCAAGTTTTAAACTGGAGTGTTGGGAATGGGGCTCTTAAATAATGTTTGTTACAAATTTTATAAACCAGTTGTTGGTTAATTAATTTCTGAAAATCATTTCTTAATACATTCATTCATTAATTCTACCGATATTTGATGAACCCCTGCTCTCTGCACTGTGCACTGAGAACACAAAGCTGAGTGAAATAAACACAGTCCTTGCCATCACGGTACTTACCATCCTAGCAAAAAGTTAAGGAAAAATATAGAGACTTTTATTTCTGAAGCATGACTGAAAAGATACTGGGACTCCCCCCACCTCCCTGCTTAAGTGTCATTTAAAATGCACTGGTAGGCTGGCAAAAAATTAGACATATATAATGGGTTTAATAACATCCTCCAAAAATTCTTGTTCATCCAGAGGTTGTGAATGTGACCTTACATGGAAATAGGGTCTTTGCAAATGTAACCGAGTTAAGATGAGATCACACTGGATCAGGGTGGGTGCTAATCCAAGTGACTGGTGTCCTTACACAAAAAGGGAAGTTTGGACACAAAGAAATAACACAAATGGAAGGAGGCCATGTGAAGAGGGAGGCAGAGACTGGAGTTGTGCTGCCACAAGCCAAGGAACACCAAGGATTGCTGGAGCCAACAGAGATGGGAAGAGGCAAGGCAGGATTCTCCCCTGAAGCCTTCCAAGAGAGCATGGCCCTGCTGTCACCTTGGTTTTAGACTTCTAGCCTACAGAACAATGAGAGAACGCATCCTATCATTTTAAGCCTTTAATTTTCCAGTAATTTGTTATGGCAGCCCTGAGAATCTAAGACAACATATGCAGAGGCCAGAAGATAAGTGGAAGTGGAAACTCTAAAAGGTAGCTGGAGCGTGAAAGCCAGCACTCACTTTGAGGGCATTGGTTAAAACCTGCGTGACCTAGAGCCTCAGCTTCCATCCCCTCCAAGGACACAGCAAACAGGAGAAAATGACCAGGGACCACCCAGTGTGATAAATTGACTAGGAATCTCTATTTGAAGCATGAAAGTAGGACCCCATAAGTGTATGGATAAACCAGCCATAAAGTTATTCCCACCAAAGGGAATTGTCAGTCTCTCAAACTGGTGCTGGGTAAAGAGGGGGGAAAATCCACAGAGAATTTGTAGCAATAAACCAACTCTCACCACAGTTTGAAATCTGAATTCACACCACCTGGGTGAATTCAGCTTCTTTTTATGCTGAGAATTAAGGTTAAAGTGGCCTGAGGTTGGTGATCCCCTTAGGTGTCAGCAGAAGCATATGCAAATCTGTTCTGGTGTACCTACCAACAGCCAGGCCTCAAAGCATTCCTAAAAATGAATAAAATTCCAAGGAATAGGAGCTCTTTCAAACATCACAAAACACGTAAGGAAGCAAAGCAACATGCATGTCCAAGAGAGAGCAGAATCCTCCGACTGCTGAATTAGACTTGCAAAGTCTTCAGGCATTGAATTACCTGAAAAAGGGAATCAAATAAATAGTTTAATAAATTTAAGGAAAAGAAAGTTAAAGATAAGATTTGGTGCAAGAGGCAATAAACATAAACAAGGAGATTTAGAAACAAAAATAAACTAGAAATATACAATAATTCAAATTAAAAACTCAATTAGACACAGCTGAAAAGAGAATTAGTGAGCTGAAAGATAGATTGGAAGAAATCTTCAGTGTAGAAACACGAAGAATTGGAGAAGTTAAGAAGCATAGAGAATGTAGTGAAAAGCTGGAACACAAACTCATAGTTCTGTAAGGAAAAAAGAAACAATATTTGTAATATTTAAAAATTTAATAACTGAATAAATTCCAAGCCAGGATAAATAAAAAGAAATCCACCTAACAAAAGACAAAGAAATAAAAGCAGATTACTTTTTTAAAAAATGACAAATTGGAGTAACGCCAGAGTTCTCAACAGCAATAATGAAAGTCAGAAGACAGTAGAATGATATGTTCAATAAATTGGGAGAAAAAAAACAGTCAAATAAAATTGTGTATCCTGTGGGATAAAAACAATAGCTTTTAAGAACAAGGACAAAATAAGGTCATTGTTGGATAATCAAAAACTGAGAAAGTTTACAACCGGTAGACGTTCACTAAAGAAAAAATATATTGAATGTCATCCAGGCAGAAGGAAAGTAACTTCACATGGGTGGTATGAAACAAAAAAAATCATAAGCCAAGACACAGGTAAATGTGCAGATGAATCTACACAGAAATTGACAATATAAAACAATACTGACGGTTCCAAACTTATAGTGGTTTGACTTATGATTTTTCACTCTACAATTGTGCAAAAGTGATACACATTTAATAGAAACTGTATTTTGAATTTTGAATTTTGATTTTTTCCTGGGCTAACAATTTGTGGCGCAATACTCTCTCATGATGCTGGGTAAACAAGTGATACTCTACAGGGTACAGATGCTCCCTGACTCGAGATAGTTTTACTTAGAATTTTTATACTGGTGCAAAAGCAATATGCATTCAGTAGAATAGAACTTGCACTTTGAGTAGCCACACAATCATCCTGTTTTTCACTTGCAGCACAGTATTCAATAAATTACATGAGATATTCAACATTTAATTATAAAATAGTTTTGTGGTAGATGATTTTGCCCAACTGTAAGCTAATGTAAGTGTTCTAAGCACGTTTAAGGTAGGCTAGGCTAAGCCATGATGTTCAGGAGGTTAGGTGTATTAAATGCATTTTCAACTTATAATATTTTCAACTTACAATGGGTTTATTGAGACATAGCCCCATCATAAGTCTAGGAGAATCTGTAATGATAAAAGTAATATGCATAATATATCATTAGAAAGAGCAGAAATTGGAATTGAAGTGTTCTGGTGCTTTGTAGTGTTCAAGATTCAGAAATAGTTGATTTTCATATTAAAGCTAATCTCTAGAGTAAGCACAAATAGGAGGGTATTAGGGTGTACTAACAAGCTAGCAGAAGGGAGACAGAATGAAATATGAAGATTACTCAATAATAAATCCAAAGAAAGGAAGAAAAGAGGGGAAACACATAAAAAAGTCAGGATAAACAGAAAGCACAAACAAGGATGGTAAAAATAAATCCAAATAAATCAATAACTACAATTTTTAAAGGAGTTTGAATACTCCAGGTTTAAAAAATGCCAAATTAAATTTTTTGATCACACTGGATTTTTTCAAAATCCAGCTACCTCTATTTATGAGATACACTTAATTACATGGCAACGAGTTGTAAAGTAAAAGGTTGAAAAAGACACACAGGAAAATATTAAACAAAAAATAAACTAGAATATATAATTAATGGCAGATAAACTAACTTTAAGGCAAAAAAAATGTACCACTGGAGATAATAAGGTGTCTTAGTCCACTTGGGCTGCCATAACGAAACACCTGAGACCGGATAATTTATAAAGAAAAGAAATTTATTTCTTACTTCCAGATGTTGGGTGGTCCAAGACCCAGACTCCAGTTGGTTTAGTGTCTGGTGAGGGCTGCTCTCTGCTTCCAAGACAGCGCCTCATTGCTGCGTCCTCCAGAAGGGATGAACGCTGTGTCCTCACATAGCGAAAGGGATGGAAAGGCAAAAAATGGGGGTGGGGAGAAAACGGTGTGCAGCCTCTTCTGTAAAGGCATTAGTCCCATTGATGAGGGTTCTGCCCTTGTGAGGCTTAATCACCTTCTAAAGGCCCCACCTCTTAATCCTATCACATTGGTGATTAGGTTTCAACGCATGAATTTTGGGAGACATTCAGACCGTAACAGAAGGTTACTATATAATGCTAAAAGTAAAACTCACCAGGTAGACGTGATGTACCTACTAACAAAGCTTAAAAGTTTAGAGAACAAAAATTGACAGAACTACAAAATGAAATGAAAATATCCACTATCATAGCAGAGGATTTCAACACATGTCTTTCAGTACTGACTTTGATCACTGAGCCTTGTGGTAGAAGAGCATTCCTGCACGTAGAAAACATCCTGAAGTATTAAGGGGTAATGAATTCATACCTGCAACTCATTCTCTCCATGCAGCCACTACCAACTGCTGGGAGCCAGCAGTCAGGATAAACCCACCTTGCCATTCCAGAACCATGCAACCTTAGCACTCTCTTCTATCTCCATTTTACATTATAAGGAGCAAATCTTCCCGTGTCAGTGAACATGTCATTGGACAGTTGGGAATTAAATTTGACTTTCCAGACATCCGGGACTGATTTTGACATGTGCTAATATTGAAATACACAAGGAGGGGAAGTAAAAACACTTAGGAGAAATGGAAATAATCTCTGAGAACAAAACCAGCCCATGCCTCTTACTTTGCAAAATGCCCGTTTCCTGAAATTGATGTTCTTTCCTCAACCATAAGTCTGAATCAGAGGGAGTCTTCTTACTTTAAAGGAACAGAGCCTTTGTGTTGTAAGACCTCCCCAGCACCATTGGGTCCTAAGTCATCCATTAGGAAGAGAATCCCTTCCACTTCCTAGACAGCACGCTGCAGGAGAAAGACGAGACTAGTGTAAAAAAGCCTGAACTCCAAGCACAGGTCACCCATTTCTCAGCTGTGAGACTGGGGACAAGTGACTTCCTCTGGACGAGGTCAGCTTCCTCATCGGGAAAGCAGGGTTGATAGGACTGGCCCCAGAAGATTGGCTGGGAAGCTCGAATGCAGCGACAGGTAGAGTGCCAGGCACTGAGTGCGTGCTTTCATTCTCATTTAGTTACGCGAATACATTGTTATGTCTCCTGAATCATTTGGGGCATGAAAAGATGTTTAAGTGCTAAGGTTTTTATTCAGCCTGTTATATTGTTTTACAAACTATCACTAAGATAGAATTTTAAAAAAACAGTGTTCTGAATAAAATGAATTATCAGTGCAATTTTGTCATGCTACTTACAGAACCAGTTTGTCTTCTTGGGTATTTTTTCCTTTATTTTGTGAATTATGTGTTCCTTTAACATCAAATAAATGCCCACCAACACTGCTACTCTCAACCTGGGCAGACCTACCGAGAACTGGTGCATTATGCGTTTGCTTATATATGCACAGCCTCGCTGAACCGTTACATTATGCATTTGCTTGTATGTCCGTAGTGTACCTCTCTGGGGACACGGGAATCTGCAAATAGAGGTTGCCTCTGGGAAGAGAAGCTGGGTGGATAAGGACAGTCGGGAGAAGACCTCCTTTTCACCCTGTACAGCCTTTTGCAATTTTGGAATTTTGTACCATATAAATTTCTTAAGTTTTTTTTTTTAATAAATAAAATTAATTTTTAAAGACTTAATATTTTCATTTAACTAAACACTAGTCCTGAAACTATTAGGACTATTAGTCTTGAAAGTGTTAGGACTTCACTACCCACTGATTTGAATCATATGTTTAAAGATCATACTCCATCTTTATCCAAACTTGAGTGAACGTATAATTCTTTAAACTTTTACACTCCTGAGTGAGCAGACAATTAAAGTAAAAAAGTGAAACATAAGTGAAACATAACATAAACGTGCATGTACACTCAGAAAAAACAATGGTGATGTATTCTCTCGAGATTTAGGGAGAGTGTGGAAAGACATGTGAGAAGAGCTGGCCAGCGAAGGCCTGAGAGAGAAGCCGGGAGCCCAGAGCCCGACCACAGGGGCAGCCAGACGACACAGCAGCTAAGTGAGATGCCATCTGGGGATTTTCATGTGCTTGATATAAAAATCTGCAGTGAATCCACAAACATTAGACTTTTACACTGGAGTAATTCATGGTTGGAAAAGGATTACAGTATAATAATAATGTATGTAGCTATAATTAAGATCTTCTCTTATTAGCTAACAATCTTGCCGGGGCTTGCAACAATTAGAAGTGCAAGATAGCACAGGAATTTGTCTTGTGTGTGCATGCATGCACACGTGCGGCAGCATGTGAGTGTGATGTCTGGAATCTGCAAAGTAACCAGATAGAAAGGCCTGCAAAGAACACCAGTCATGTCTTTCTGACGACAAAAAGAAAATCCAGAAAGGGAGAAACAAGGTGAGATGCCAAATGGAAAGGGCAGAGCTGCTCAAAGAGAAGCAACATCTGTTGCTTTGAGTGTGAGGGGACAATTCAGGGAGCCATCCCCACGCAGAAGTGCCTGATGGATAAGAGAATCTCCAGTGCACATCACGAATACCGGAGATGAAACCCCAAACTAATGCTTAGATGTGACCAGCCAAGAAGGCCACAGTCCATAAGAGAGAGAAGTCGGGCTGAGATCACGCCCTTGCCAGGGAGGCAGTAGCCTGCAGCTGAGACCTGGCACCCCCAGGTGCCTTTACCTGTATGCAGGGCTTAAGAGGGAGCCCCACCTTAACTACTAACATGCCAGTCCAAGCCACCTCCACCTCGTGCTCAAGTTCCCGTACTAGCCACATGACTTGTCTCCCTGCTTCTCCCCAGGCCCTTTACAGTGCTCTCAACACAGCACCCAAAGGGATCCTTTGAAAACCTAGATCCTCTTATGTCCCTGCTCTATCCCTCACCCTCCATGACTCCCCAGTTTCCTTAGAGGAAAGTTAAGTCTTAAGTCTTTTCAATGACCTCACCAGCTCTATGATATGGCTCCCTTCTTCCTGGTCTCACCTTTTCCTGCCCCTGCTCCCACCCCCATGATCACTTCCCTCCAGCCACACTAGCCTCCCCCGTCCCCCTGACATGCCAGGCGCTCCTGCCTCAGGACCTTTGCACTGGTCGTGGGCTGTGCCTGGAATGCTCTTCCCCAAATAGCCACATGGCTCAGTCTATCACTTTCTTCAGGTCTTTGTTAGACTGTCATCCTTTCAATTGGGTCAACTTGGCTGCACAGGGCAAGATTGCAGCCCACCCCACCTTTGCTCTCCTGTTCCCCACAACCCCGATCTGCTGCTTCTTCGTCCGTCATTCTTACCACCTTCAAACGTTCTGTGCACTTTCCTTTCCTTACTTACTGGCATGGCTGGTTGGTTGGTTGGTTGGTTGGTTTTCCCCTCTCTTTCTGCCCTTACTAGAAGCTCTTATAAGCCAAGAGAAGGAATTTTCCCCCCACTGATGGAACCAAGTACTCTATCAGGGCCTGAAACAAAGAGGACAGTTGAGAAGTATTTGGTGGATGAAAAAAAAATGAAAAGACTACATCCACAGGTGGGGACGAGGCTAGTTTTTATGAACTTTTACTCCTTTAAAGTTTGTAACTAGGCAGGGCCTCATTATTACATGTCCATTCAGCTGGCTTTTTCTAAGAGTGGTAACATACCTGCCCCATATACCAGGTATTCATAAGAGGGCCGGGAGAGGGAAATATGCTAACGCAGCAATGTGCCAGGAAAATAATTGCTCTGGGGAACTCACTGCTTTTGATCTTACAGCAATACCATGAAGAGACGTTTGTAGGGTGTTTTGTAGTTTACAAAATCTTGCACCTACGGTTTCTCATTAAGCCGCTTTGCATCCCTGTGAATCATGTATTAGCATTGCTGTGCGCACTTCACATAAGAAAAACCTTGGAGAGGCCCAAGTCCACCCAACTAGCAAAGGCTCAGGGAGAACAGAAGCACTGGTGAAGAACTGTGGGCACCATAGCACGTGCCCGCCTCGCTAAAGCCACTGACCTGCCATGCACGGCAGCGAGAGGGCCAGCTGTGCCGGGGAGATTGGTTGTTGCTGGTGCTATTGCCGATTTCTTTGGCTTCACCTTTTACTGTAAAATAAAACAGACAGAGAGATTCACACTGGACAGATGTGTGATTTAGTCAATTAGTATGAACCTTGCAAACACCACCCAAATAAAGAAACAGAACTTTGCAGCCCCCCAGAAGACCCCCCAGGGCCCCAAGCCACCCCTACTCAGACCCACCCTGCTGTCAAAAGTAACCATCATCCCAGCTTCTGTAATAATGTACCTAATGAAGAATTTAGGCCTTTACACCTGTACACTTTCCTTACGTTGGAGTGGGGCAGTGGGGCAGGTGGCGTGCACACATCTTAAATACTCCCTGAGTTCGTACTGATGTTTCAAATTCAAACTCAGGACTAAAGCATTTTTTAAATTAATTTCTTTTATATTACACCTGGATATCCCATCTTCCATATGAAGAATCCACATTTTCAAAGACACAAGAAACGACAGAATCAGAAGATTTTATAATTATTCATTTGTTTTATTCCTCGTCACACACACAAGGCTCAGAACCTTGACACTAGTGCCGCCAAATGTAATAACTAAAAGCAGCAAAAAATACTCCCCCATTTTTTAATGGCTGTACCGTATTTTAATTGTCAGACCATACAGCCATTATTTATCACACTCTCTCCCTTTCGACCTTCATTTAGCCATAACCCTACATGCACTTATATCATTGATAGAGTTTGGAGGTGTTGTCCCTACCAAAACTCATGTGGAAATCTGACCCCCAGTGTGACAGTTTGAGTCATGGGGGCAGATCCCTCATGAATGAATGAGTGCTCTCCCTAGGTGGGGGGAGTAATGGGTGAGTTTTCACTCTATTAGTTCCCACAAGAGCTGGTTGTTTAAAAGACCCTGGCACCTCCTATCTCTCTCTCTCTTGCTGCTTCTCGCCATGTGATTTGCTTGTACCCGCCAGCTGCCTGCTGCTTTCCACCGTGAGAAGAAGCAGCCTGAAGCCCAGCAGGAGGCAGCTGTCCCAGAATCGTGAGCAAAATAAACCTGTGTTCTTTATAAATTACCCAGTCTCAGGTGCTCTGGTACAGCAACACAGAACAGACTAATACAATCATTAATGTCTATCACCTGTCCTCAAGACTCTCTGGTCATTTCGGTTGTCAGAAAGCCGTTTTTCAGTAGCTTTCCTAGGAAGGTCTCATGAAAACAGTATTCTGTAAGGTTTTCATGTCGATAACAGTTTATCATGCCCTTTTATACTTGATGGTCAGTTTTATAGAATACAAAATCCTGTGTTTTCAGTTTTTTTCTTGAGTATATTAAATATGCTACTCATTGGGAAAATATAGGAAAAATGGCCAGGGCCCCTCAGATGTTCAGAATCTTGCCAAGCATTTGATGTAAATAGGCACATGCACTCAGATGTTCCTGGTTATCATCTAGTGTAATTGCGCATGTGCACCCAGGTGTCCTGGGTTATGGACTTAAGTATAAGGATGAGTGACTCTGATCCATAGTGCCTCCCAGCCCCGGGATGCCCCCCCATGGGGGAGGCCACTACTGCTGCTGGAGGCTGCTGCTCCTAGTGCCCCTGGGACCCTCTGCAAGGCCACTGCCACTGCCAGACCTGTAAGCTGCTGCCACTGAGGAAGCTGGGGACTGAGCTCATGTCATCTGCCAACAGCTCCTGGAATCTTTCCCAATTACCTAGCATGGACCTGCATGTGAGGGGTCTGGGGACCCAGTCTGTACAGTGGGATTGGAGAGTCTGAGCCCTCGCTCTGACGATATAAATGGAAACTTAGTATAACTAAAATAATAACTGAAATAATGAAACATTTTGGCTTTAGTTATGATTTACCTTACTTTACACTACTCCATTATTTCTGGCACAAAGCAATACAGTGAAAAAGTCAAATGACGCTCTGACGATATAAATGGAAACTTAGTATAACTAAAATAATAACTGAAATAATGAAACATTTTGGCTTTAGTTATGATTTACCTTACTTTACACTACTCCATTATTTCTGGCACAAAGCAATACAGTGAAAAAGTCAAATGACATGTAATTTTCTTTCTCTTTTGACTCAAAAGCTCTTTCTGCCTGCTCACCCAAAGAGTTTTTTAATTTTTCTTTAAAGTCCAATAATTTTGTTAGAATGTCTTAATGTTGGTTGTTCCATATTAACAGTCTCAAGCACACAGTGAGTCCTTTCAATATATAGCTTCGAATTTACATTTTTAAATTTCTAGAAGTTTTCCTGGTGTAATTTTTAGTGCTAGGCTCTGTTTGTCTTTTCTCATAGGCCCCTATTGCTCGTATTTTGGATCCTCTTTGCCTACCTTTAATATTTGTCAGTTTCTCTTAAATATTTTCTGTCTTCATTTCTTTTTTATTTAGTATGTTTCTCCTTTCCACTTGACATTTCTCTTAAGGTATTATTGGTTGTACTCATTTGCTGCTAGTTTTCTTCCAGTTTAGTCTTTGTGATAAAATTATTGTCCTTCTTGTTTCTAACTCAAGTTCTGTCAACTCATTCTGAGTTTTTCTCATTTATATCTTGTATCATTTTCTTAATGTCTTTAGGCTCATTTTGAAAAGGCATTTTACAGTTCTGATTGTTTGTTTTTAGCAGGTTTTATGGTATATGGGATATTATTCTGCTTCTTCTCATAAGTTACTGTAGCAACTTTGTACAGAATTTGATCTTGATGCTTTTCTGTTACTCATCTTTGTGTGAATTCATTTAACCTAAATTTTAAGAATTGTTTTAAATAGTGTTTTACATAGACACACACACATATATAAAACATTACGTATAGTGACTTGCTTTCTGAGATTTTTCTGGCTTTGTTTTCTTACTCTATTTTTATCTAAATATCTTTCCCTTCATCTCTGTGACCTTATGACTCTGCTTCAGCAGTGCAGGGCTCTATCCAGAAAGAGAGCTCTAGCTGGCCAGCTGCAAGTGTTCACAAAGAACAGACTGCACCAGCTCCTGAGACCTTACCAAGGGTGCTGAGCATTTACCCATCATTACAGTGGGAAAAATATTCTACTTTAATCTACTTGCTGCGGGTTGAATGGCCCCCAAAACTCATTAAAGCTGACCCCCATTGTAACAGTGCTAAAGGATGGGAAATCCATTTACGGTATTTGAAAGGTGGGGCTTTAGGGAGGTGATTAACTTGTGAGAACTGCCCACATGAATGGATTGGTCCATTCATGGAGTAAAGGACATGGTTGTAATGGCTTTACGAGGAGAGCAAGTGAGCAGGTGAGCTCTCTAGCTCTGCCATTCTCACCATGTGACACCCTGCATTGCTACAGGGTCACCACCAAGAAAAAGGCCCTCACCAGATGTGTTCCTTGGACTTTGGAATTCTTAGCTTCGAAACTGTAAGAAAAATACTTTCTTTATCTATTATGCAGTTTCAGGTATTCTGTTATAAGCAACAGAAAACAGACTAATGTGTGACCCTTCTCAAACTGGCCCTCCACACGTCCAGTGAACACCTGTTGGCTGTTCTGTGGGTTCTTCTGCTCTGGGTTCCATGGGGCACCCTGGCTCTTCACGCTGCTTCATCTTCCACAGATGCCAGTAACACCCAGGTCCTGTAGCTATTGGTAACATGTCCCCATCAACTGAGTTTTGGAGGTTATGGGAACTTGTCATTTCACTTTGTCATGAATGTCATTCATTATTTTAATTTTGCTATCCAGATGCTCTATTTTTGTGGGATTCAAGAAGACCTAGAAATTATGCTGCCACCACACTACCATCTTCCAAGAATCCTCCACCTGCTTTTTAAAAGATGAGTTAGAAATTAGAAATCAGAATTAGAAATTCTTGAATTGGTGGAATATATTATATTATATTACATTACACTACACTACACTACACTATATTACATTATATTATATTAGCAGGGACATTTCTATGTTTCTATAGGCCAAGAAAATGCTCCTCAACCTCCCCACTATCCAGTAATCCAGTAGTCTGGGGCAGGGCTTCTCAGCTTTAATGTGCATGTGATCCACCTGGGAATCTTGTTAAAGATGCAGGTTCTGGTCCAGTGGGCCTGGGGTGAGCCCAGAGATTCTGCATGTCGACCAGCTCCCAGGTGACGTCAATGTGGTGGTCTACAGACCACATCTCAAGTAGTGAAGATCTAGGTGTCAGCAAATTATCTTTTCACTTCTGGAAGATTGTCAACACACACCATACATGGTTTTAGTGAAGAATCACTCCTGGTAATTTCTCAAAATATGTACTACCCTTGTAAAACGTTGCTTATTTTTTTTAATAATAAAAGAAACTGAAATTCGATTCAGTCTACTCTGAGAGAGGTATTGTGATACACATTATCACAAACGTTCTCTCATTTAGTTCTTACTGCTCTCACTTTTATAAGTGATAATATAGACTCAGATGAATTTGTGCTTTGGCTGGAACTGGGATGCAAACCTGAATTTTTGCCTTCAAACACCTCTCTCTTTCTGCTGTGTCATCTGCACCTTGCCCGGGAGCACAGTTTCCTACTTTGCTCTTCCTCACCATCACCCAGTCTTTATTTTTATCCAAAATATTCATTATTGAATTTTTAACAATTTCTCTCCACTTGTTGCAACACATACCTCAGTTTTGAGTTAATAATTTCAGCTTAATCTTGCACGGAGCAATGTGGCTCCGTTACCATGGCTTCTGTTCAGAACGTGAGAAAACCAACATGTGGCATGAGAATGTCACTCTTTAGTTAAACAACTGTTCTCGAGGTATCATGGTGTCATTTCTCTTTACTTTAAGCTGAAGTAGAGTTGACTTAAAACACTCTACGCCTGCAGACTTGACTTATTCCACTGCCGTCTAGATTTATATTAAATAAAGTATGTTAATTGGTCCTGAAAAGAATGTAGGAATGTACAGAGAAGAGCAGTGTCTTATTGTTGAAGAGAAAAGAACCCTGACAGTTTTTTGAAATGCCAAATTAGTGATTAAATAAATTAACAGTCATGGGATTCCAGAAATAACCGGAGCAGAAGGCAGCCCTCCTTAAAGTTTACCTCCTCTGCACTGCAGTTTCTTTGACAGAAGCAAAGTTGAGTCTTGTGCACTGCAGAACGCTGGCCCTTGTTCATGCACAGCACACACAACTCCCTAGGGAGTGGTTGTTCAAATGCACACCTTTAGCCCACCCTCTGGGGTCTTGGGAACTGCATTTTCTTTTTTTTTTTTTGGCAGCTGGACGATGTGGGGATCTGAACCCTTGACCTTGATGTTACAACACCATGCTGTAACTAACCAACTGAGCTAAGCGTCTAGCCCAGACCTCATTTTGGACAAGCACCCCAGTGATTCCGATGCTCAGCCAGAGTAGGAAATTGTTGTTAGAAGCCTCCACATGCAGGAAGCACCACAAGCCCCCTGGTTCTGGGAAGCAAGCGTATCGGGCTTGCATGGCCACAGCACAGTGGAGTGTGACTACAATGCAGCGTCTCCCACAATCTCTTCCAGCTTCGCACAGCAGAGGTGTCTTCTCTTGCCCCTAACTGTAAACTCTGGGGAGCCAATATGTTTCTGCTCACTCTTGCATAATTAAGAGTCTCAGTCCTGCAACCATTAAAGTTTTCTAGCACAGATGTGGGAATATTGGATTCTAGAAATTCAGATTTTGAGATAACCCATGTATTAGTTTGCCAGGATGGTCGTAACAAAGCACACAGACCAGGTGGCTTAAACAACAGGTATTTATTATCTCACAGTTCTGGAGGCTGGAAGTCTGAGGTCAAGATGTCAGCAGGTTGGTTCCTTCTGCAAGCTGAGGGAATGATCTCCAGACTTCTCTCTTCTGCTTGTAAATGGCGGCTTCTCCCTGTGTCTCTCCACATTGTCTTTCCTCTGTGTCTGTAGCTATGTCAAAATTTCCCCTTTTTATAAGGACAGTCACATTAGATCAGGGCCAACCCTAATGACCTCATCTTAACTTGATGATCTGCAAAGACCCTACTTCCAAATAAGACCACATTCACGGATACTGGGCACTAGACTTTGACATCTTCTAGAGGCACCCAATTCAACCCGTAACTACAAATTAGCCCATGTTATTGAAAACATCTTTGTAATCTTAAAAGTAAGTTACAGACTTTAGAAAATGTGGGCTAGAAGCCATGTAAATAAGTTTGATCAAATCTGACGTATTTGCAATATGTTGCATAATTGCATTTCCTTGCTGTTGGTTCCTGCCCTGAAGACCCCCTGTTGATATGTTTATGACTATCCCCTTTGTTTACCTAGTGATGAGTTTGGGAGTACATCTCATTTGGAACAAGAAAATATTTTTTCCCCAGACAGAGTATCTTGCAAACATTCTAGGGCATGTTGTTATTAAGAAAGGTAATTAACATGAGATATGTAAATTGACATAAAGTCAGAGTTTGGCAGGTGAATCGGGTAAGTACCTTTTATATAAAGACACATTCCCAATCTTCTTTTTTTTTTTCCTTTTTGTCTTTTTTCGTGACCGGCAACGGATTGCAACCCTCAGTGTCGCGCCCGTACCGGACCAGGACCGGCAATGGGACCGCAACCCTCGGTGCTGCGCCCGCACCTCGCTCAGCCAGTGAGCGGCCGGTCTGTATGTGGGATCCGAACCCTCGGCGGGAGCGCCGCAGCGCTCCCAAGCAGCGCACTGTAGCAGTGCGCCACTGGGCCAGCCCACATTCCCAATCTTCTGAGTGCCCATCTGGGTGAAATTCTTAACCTGGGTCTCATCTCCCCGTGGGTGAGGCTGGGAAGAGCTGTCCCCTCCCCAGTCCTTTTTCCTCTGCCCCTGCCCCCTGCCCCCTGTGGGCTCCCCAGTCCCTCAGGGACACTGTCAGATTCCCACTCTCCCTCCATATGGGCCCTGGGTGCTGGCTTTTCCAGACCATTTTTAGTTGTGTTGGCTTTTTTTCCTGCTCATGTGAAGTCTGAAGATGACCTGAAAGACTGGGGGAGAAGGACTCAAGGTCAGCCCTACGGCTCCTGGCTTGAGAGCAGCTGCAGAGGGACCCAGTAAAAATATTTCTCAGAGGTTTCAAAGTGTGCAGGGATTTCAAAGCATGCAGCCAGTCTGTGTGTTTCCATCAACTGCACAAGGCTTATTTTACAGCCAAAACTTGCCAGCTTTCCCACCTAGCCTCCTCCACCTCCTGCACACCTTCCCGAATCGGTGAACAGTCCCACCTTGGACCACATTTCCAGCCATAAAGGGGTGTCCTGCTGGACTCCTCCCGCCCCCTCATGCCCCGCAGCCAGTCCATCATCTCTTTGCACACCTCCCACCGCCTTCATTCACCCCTTCATCAACTCCCCCTGAACTATCGCAGCCGCCCCTGCCCGTGTCCCCACCCTGAGTACAGCACCAGGAGCCCATCACCTCCCTTCTTCTTCCAGCAGGACCGGAGCAGGGCAGCTCATGCACTTCCAGCTGTCAGCTCTCAGGCAAGACATTCTGACCCTCACGGTGCCCAGGGTGCCTCACCTGCAAAATAAGGAGGAGGATAATAGTGCACCTACATCACAGGGCTATGGTGAGGATTAGATGAGGTAATCTATGTAAACCACTTAACACAGTAAGGGCTCAGTTAGATGCAGCTACTCTTAGAGGCTTTCCCAATGTGCTCCCGAGGTAACATCTCCATATTTCTATTCTAGCACTTATCACACAAAATAATAATAATTATTATTATTATTATTATTATTATTATTTTCCTTTTTGTCTCTTTTTTTTGTGTGTGTGACCGGCAACGGATCGCAACCCTCAGTGTCGCGCCCGTACCGGACCAGGACCGGCAACGGGATCGCAACCCTCGGTGTTGCCCCCGCACCTCGCTCAGCCGGTGAGCGGCCGGTCTGTATGTGGGATCCGAACCCTCGGCGGGAGCGCCGCCACGCTTCCCAAGCAGCGCACTGTAGCAGTGTGCCACCGGGCCGGCCCCAAAATAATTATTTTTATATGTCTTTATTACCTATTAGAGTATACACCTCCTGAAGGTAGGAACTTTCTTATTCATGTTGCACGCCCAACATTTAGGATAGTGCCTGGAATACACGAGGTCCTCAACAAATATTTGAAGGATGGATGTATGGAAGTATCAATTCATGGATGGAGGAATGAATGCGTGGTGAAGGAATCTACCTTACCTCCCAACACTGGGACCATCATCACTTTTTGTCCTATTTGTTTGGGGGGTAAATGCTCAAATTTATTTTGGGCCTAAAAGTGTATTACCTATAAATGTTAGAAGACTAAAGGGAAAGACTTTTGAAATATGTAGACATACGTAGTAAATGTTAACCCTGTAGAAATGTCTCCACCCTTAACTACAGTGGTTGCTACCCTTCTTTCTGTAATGATAGTATTCTTCTTAAGAAAGAACTTTTAAGAAGTTCATTATATAAAGGCAAGGCATGTGATTAAAGAAAAAAGAAAAGAAGAAACTAGTATTCTGTATTGTGCAAATTGCAAACTTTACATCACAGTTATGTCTTTTAATAATAAAGCTTACTATGTGTGTGTAAAATAGAGAAACCACAGTCTCCATGTGATGGCAAAATTATCTGATTTACCTTCAAACTAATTCAAACAAGGAAAGACTTATCTTTAAGATTAAAAATGTCTGATTTTGCAGAAATCCACTTTCAATATCTGTGATGGTTAATTTCATGTGTCAACTTGGCTCAGCTATCCTTCCCAGATGTTTGGTCAAACACCAATTTATATGTTGCCAGGAGGGTGTTTTTTAGATGTGATTAACATTTATATCAGCTGACTTTGAGGAAAGCCGATTACCCTCCATAGTATGGGTGGCCTCCTCCAATCAGTTGAAGGCCTTAGGAGAAAAGACTGAGGTCCCCCAAAGAAGAGAGACTTCTGTCTCCAGACGTCTTTGTACTCCAGCTGCAGCGTGAACTCTTCCTGGGTCTCCAGCCTGACCTCCTGTCCTGCAGTCCCCACAATTGCATAAGCCAATTCCTTAAACTCTCTCTCTCTCTCTCTCTCTTTATATATGTATGTGGGGTTTTTTTTCATTCCATTGGTTTTGTTTCTCTGAAGATTCCTGACTAATACATATCTTTTGTAAGATTCTAAATGAGGTATGTTTTTCTTTTCAAATACATAAGTGGTTAAAATTTAGTTTGGGGACATTCCTATTCAATGAGTAAAAATGGGGAAGAACCACATCAGCGTGGTGGGGATGTGACACAGCTGGGACCACCCTGTAGCTTATCTAATCCTTGTCAATTGAGCAGCTACTCCCTGCAGTCATGGCACTGGCTTCTAGCAAATTCCATCAGAATCATCAAAAAGATCACTGGGCATGCACCAGGATCATTTTTTTTTAAAGGCTTGTTGAGGACTTTGGAGTGAAATAATAGTAGACGTGGCAAACATCTATATGTAAGGAAGGATCTCAGCTCTTTCTGCCACCACTTCCAGTTCTGTTCCCAGAAGCAGCCATCATTTGTCTGCCTCTCTGGGAATCCCTCCATCCGACCATGTGGTTCTAATGGAAACCACCATCTTCCCACACACCCCGGCTCCCTGGCCACGGTGATGCTCTAGGGACACAGTGTCCATCTGGATAACCACAGAGCTCCAATCTTGTCATGAGTGATGATCCAGGACCAGGAACCTACATACCATGGCTCAAACCATCTTTTCCCAGGATTTTCTAACAGGGATCAAGGGAAGAAGGTCAGTTCCTCCCAAGTGGCCCAGATGAGGTGACGTGAGCAGTCAGGTCCTGCCCTGGGGAGCTGTGAGGAGAGGGGCCAGCCTGCTTCAGGAGACACGAGGAGTAAAGATGGAGCCTGGGTTCAGAGCCCAAGTCCAACTGTCCCCAAGGCCAGCTCAGGTTTCCTCCCTATGGTGGATCATGGAAATCAACGGCACCTTTTCTGGAGCTAACGAGAGTTGGGTTTCCATTATCAGCAAACAGAGTCACTCTGGTACATTTAAATTACTTGAGCCAGTCAGTCCCCTGGGCCTCGTTGTGAGCTGGGAGTGTCAACACTTCCTGTGACATCTTAGCACTTGTGGTGGAGAATGAGCTGAGCACATGTGAACTCTGCCCAAAACCACCTTCCCCAAGGGTCCCATTAAGTGCAGAAAATACTTTTAAAAACCAGAGAAATAGAACATGTGTTAGATGTTCTCTTTAAAAAGCAAAGCACTACACAAATAAAAAGTATTTTTCTAATCATAATTACAAAAGGGGGGGGGTTATTGAGGACCCTAAAGTGCTAGAATGAGGGGATGTGACCTGATGGGTTACAAAGCACGTCAGTCAAACACGAACCCTCCTGCAAGTGGGCACTGCCTGAGGTGGTGCACGAGTTTCCTGCTGTAACAAAGCGCCACGAAACTGGGTGGCTTAAAACAACAGAAATTTATCCTCTCCCAGTTCTGAAGGCTGGAATCCAAAAGCAAGGTGTAGGCAGAGCCACATTGCCACTGAAGTTTCTAGGGAGGCATCTGTCTTTGCCTCTTCCAGCTGCTGGTGGCTCCAGGCGTTACTGCAGCCTCCCTCAGTCTCTGCCTCTGTCTTCACACAGCTTCTTCCCCAGGGGACTGTGTCTACACACGGTGCTCTCAGTCTCTGTGCGTGTGTATGTGTGTGTGTCTTCTTATAAAGACACCAGTATTATTGGATTAGGGCCCACCATACCCCAGTATGACTTCGTCTTAATTAAGTACATTTGCAGCAACCCTACTTCCAAACAAGGTCACATGCTGAGGGACTGGGGTCTAGGACTTGGACATATCTTTTGAGGGGACACAGTTCAACTCATTACAGATGGTATACTCATTTTTTAAATGTTTTAGTGACAACAGTAAGGTCATTAATAGAGCAAATGTCACCTGGTCAGACACTGGAGCCATCCACTCCCTACCTCAAGCCACTCACTGGAACATCTGCAGAGCCTTTCCTGCAGGGAGAGCGGAGCAAGCAGATGAGCTCTGAGCAAATCCTTCTGCAGGTACCTCGGGAGCCACTGAGGAAGGGTTACAATCCCGCCTTTTGCCTCTGGGTCTCTAAGAGCAGTTCAGTCTGAGATAAGACAATACACACAGACCTTCTACAAAATCAGTCACGTACTCTTGTTTTTTCTTAGGTTTACACAAAAGCAATTCAGAAGTGTGGCTGACTCTTCCCTCCCTGGATAAACTGAATTTTGGAACACCGGCCTGCCCTCTCGGCAGCAAGTCCTGCAGGGCAGTGCTCGCTGCACACTCAGCCTGCCAGGTACATCTCTACTCTCTCTTCTTCCTGTAACAGACCAGCCCTTCTGGGTCCAGAGGGGTCCAGAGGGCGCATGGGAGCCAGTCCTGGCCATTACAATGGCAATCACAAGGGCCAGTCCCAGGCGAGGCCCATGACTGCTGCAGAGTCCATCCAATCTTTCCCAGGATTACCGTGCAGCTGCTGCAAGTACTGCCTCCTGCGGTTGCAGTTGGGATGCTGTGAAGTTGGGACTAGGCTCATCATTTTCCTGCTCCCAAGAAGAAGATCCCTCCCAAAGAGAGCAGGTGAGGCCAGGAAGGGACTTGTGGGGGGTCAGAGACAGCAGAGCCTGAGAGCTGCCCCAGTCTCCTTGAGGTCCCCCAGCCCCCAAGCCTGGCTCTTCAGCCCTGCCAGCCAGCCATGAGTTCTCACGGAGCCCCTGTCCCATTCCTGAGACCCTCCACCGATCGGTGCCTCAGTTCTGATGCAGCCCCTGACTGTCCCCTGGAGTTCCACTCCTGCTGGGCTTGCCCAGTAGAGCTGACCCTAGATGTGGACATCATCTGCCCAGGACAGTCCCCAGTCCAGCCACACCCCCCGCCTCCCACCCCTGCCCACAGAACAAGGTACAATAAATACGTTAGGCATAATACATTTTACATCCACTTAAAATCAATTAACAATGATTTTGCTCATCTCCTTAGAATTCAGTTAATTAGGTAGACCTTGACTTTAATTTTTTTTGAGTCAAGAGAAGTTAGAATGATGTTTCCTTTTGCTCTCCCGCTTTGAAAGTCTCCCCAAAATTCTTTATAAATGAGCAGCAGACAGTTTCCAAAGACCCTCCGCTGGCTATAAATATTTCAGACCTCACAGAGGCCTTTCGGGGCAACTGTTTGAAAAGGGTCTTTCGGGAGAACCAGATGCTCTTTCTTATGTTTTCATTTTTACTCTCTTTTCCCCCACTAACCTCTGCCCCTGGGCTCCCTCCAAGAAGAATCCAGAAAGGGGAATGAACTCACAAAAGGAAAATGCGCAGGAGTTGGGAGTGAGAGGACCCACACCCCTTTGCAGTGAGGTATGCACTAATGGGGGAATGAAGCCCTGATAAAGAAGAGATATGTGCTGCGAGGCTTCCCTGCGGCTGCCAGGAGACCTCCCGCGAACCTTCCCACAGCCCCCCTGATGCCCTGACCAGCTGCAGCTGCTCAGAGCACAGTCAGGCTTTGTGGAAACCAGAAAATCAGTGCATCAAAGGACCAAGGAATTAGAGCAAGCCTGCTGATTGGATATGCACATAGGCCTCAGTGAAGCTCTGCCAAGCTCCCTTCCCCACGTCCCCCCATGCCATCCCACCATGCGTGGCTGTCATACAGAATACCCAGCTCCAAAAAAGGACTCCCTGCTGGGAGGTGCATTAACCCAACTCCTACAGGGTGTGGTCCCTGCACCAGACCCCAGGTTTGCATCCACCATCTCCTGTCCACCCACAAGGAGGAATCATACCCCCAGTCTGAAAATAAAGAAACCAATGCCCCAGTTTACCCAGACAGTGTGCAATGGAGCTGGAACCAAGGTTAGGCCTGTCTGCCCCACAGCCTGAGCTCTGCTCCTTCTCAGTACAGGTCACCAGCTTCCTAATTGGGTCACCCACTGGTGGTCATCGTCCTCCTGGCCAGAGGAGCCCCACTTTGAGATAGGAGTAATTAGTCACGCAGAGCTAGCTGCAGGTGGCCCTGCAACAGCATGGTTCTCCAGGGGGAAGGGCGATTTTAACCCCAGAAGACATTTGGCAAAGGGCTAGAGACATGTTGAGTTGTCACAGCCTGGGAGAGGGGAGGTTGCTACTAGAATCTGGTGAATAAAGACCAGGGATGCTAGTAAGCATCCTACAATGCATGGGACAGCCTCCAAACAAAGAATTACTCAGCCAAAATGTCCACCTTGATGAGACTGAGAAACCCTGCCCTGTGAGGTCCTGCCAGAACAAAGTCCCTACTGGTATCCTAAACTAGCCAAAAATGTTGCTAAAGAGCACAGACTGCCCTCAACATTCATGGCCAGTATTTAGTGAGCACCAGCATGTGCCAAGCACTCCTGTAACTGCTGGAGATGTAACCATCAGCCACACAGACAAGTCCCTGCACATCTGGAGCTGACGTTCTAGGGCCAGCTGGGGTGGAAGACAGAAAGAAAAGGAATAAACAAATAGAAAAATGCCAGACGCTGATAAGGGCCATTCAGAGAAATGCCAGACGCTCATAAGAGCCATTTGGAGAATTCAGGGTGGTGTAATAGGGAGGAATGAGATGTCTGGTTTTGATCTGGTGGTCCAGATGGACCCCTGCAGAGGCAACTTTTAAGCAGAGATCTAAGCCACAGGAAGGAGCCAGCCATAGACCGATCAGGAGGCAGAGCTTTGTAAGAAGAGAGAGCTACTGCAAAGACATTAAGATAGGAAGGAGCTTGATATGTCTGAAGACAGACAAAAGGCCAAAGGAGGAGGGAGGAAGGAAGAGGGGTGGGTGGGGACAAAACATGAGGGCCGGGAGCAAGGGGCCCAGAATTTCACCCAGGTGCATGTTTGAGATAGGCATGATGTGCTCCAGTTTATGTTTGCAAAGATTGCCCACCACAGTGTGGAGATGGACCGTAGATGGGTGTTATGGGTTGAATTGTGTCCTCCCAAAAAAGATACATTTAAGTGCTAGCCCTCTAGTTCCTCACTGACCTTATTTGGAGACAGGGTCTTTACAGAGGTGATCAAGGTAAAATGACATGATTCAGGTAAGCCCTAACCCAATATGACCGGCGTCGCTATAAAATGGGAAGTCTGGCCAGAGACATTCACGCACAGAGGAAAGATGCCATGAAGGTGACAGCAGCAGCCAGGACAGACGCCTGGAACAGCCTCTCCCTCCCAGCCCTCAGAAGGCTTTGCCCCTGCTGACACCTTGATCTGGGACTTGAAGCCTCCAAAACCAGGACCGTAAATTCCTGTTTGTTAATCCACCCACTTTATGGTACCTGTTACAGCAGCCCTAGCAAACAACGAGCAGGAACAGGAGCAGGGACTTTTTTTAGATGGTTACCGTGGAAATCCAGGTGGGGTGTAATGGTGGCTTGGACAATATGATGATAGTGGGGCACAGAGAAGACACAGATGTGGGAAGTATTTCAGAAACAGTACTTGTTTATGGGGTGCAGAAAGGAGAGGGGGTAGAGTTGAAACTAAGCAGTTGGTTTTGGCCAATTCAGTTCCAGATGCATTCTTGACCCCCCGTGGAGCTATCAGCAGGCAGCTGGGTTTGGTCTAAGAATTAGAAATCCAAGAAGGACAGGGCTGCAGGGATGGACTTAGGGGCTTGTCACAATTTTCTTGAGTGGATCCTCCTCCCCATTCGGATGTTTTCACCACTAAACAAGGCACTGATGGGCTGACAGGATGAAATTACTGCCACGAAGCAGGCCAGGTGAACCCCCAGATGGGCATTCATAGCACTAAGCTCTTCTGCAAAGTAGCAGAAACCTCTTTTCCTCCTGTCCTCTTGGATACATGCAAGCTACCCTCCAGAAGAGCCCAGCGCTGGGCTCCGCCAGGCTCTGCTGTCCAGGAATGAACAGGACAGTGGGAATAGTGAGGAGGCACTGGAGAGGAGCAAGAAACGTGAAGGACAAGATGTAATGTCATCCAACACTGAGACCTCCTCCAGCCCACACTGAAATTTAAATGGCTTTATCCCCAGAGGAGAACAGACACACTCCAGTGCCCTTGAGGGTTCAGAGAGCCCAGTGACCTGCAGTTCCTGGAAATTTGCAAACGTGTGTGGAGTTATGGAAATGCACCTGGCCTGTCTTGAGGAATTAGCTCCCCTGACCTTGCAATAATGTCCGGCAGCGACCATGGCCAAGTCACAGCCGTCACCTCCACCACATTGATGCCAACCCCCATCCTGCCAGAACTCCTGCCCCTCACATGTAATTTCCTGGACAAGAGAGGCAAGGATGGCTTGGCTCCCTTGTCATTGGGACTAATTGCTTACAGTTAGTGACCTTTTTAAGGAGAAAGGGCTCAGCCTTGTCAGTCTAATACAACACTTCCTGAAGAATCAGGGAAGTCATTAGGTCTTGTTCCTGCTGCAAACACAAGAAGCAGAGGGGCAGAAATGGAAGTAGGAGAGAAAAGGAACATTTCCTGACCATCTGCTGTACACAAAGCACTGTGCACAGTGAAGCTGCAGGTATGCCTCCACTGACGTTCCACAATCGCCCTTCCAGGCAGGTATTATTTGAGCTTTTGAGAACTGAGATTCAGAGATGTTGAATAACTTGCCCAAGTAGCTTAAAAACGATAGGGAGAAAAGAACTCAGCCCTGAGGTCATCTTAAATGCCTGAAGTCACTTGACTGCTGCCCTGATGGTTCTAATGATATGTGGCATTGGCCTCAACTGCCTGGCAAGACCCGTCTTGACAGCTGGGGTTGAAGAAATACTGTTCTCCAGTTAAATTTCTGGTGCCCAACTGTATCCTCTCTTTGGCACACAATTCAATAGTCACGTGATAGTGATGGATGCGCACTCCGTGGCTGCCCCCTCTCTGCAAGATTAATGGGGGTGGGAGGATTTGTGTTGGGGCTGCCACGTCCTTGTCATGTGACACCAACCAGCTAGCTCCACTCAGACTGACCTGCCACATCCCTCACCTTGCTTTAGCAATGTCTAGATTGCAGGCCATAAAAGACTTAAACAACCTAACCAGCTTGGCTGCTGGCCTTTGGGTTGGTGAGGTTCTGCTTTCAGCAAAGTAGAGGATGGTCAACAACACAGATGGCTTTTTAAACTGGCCAACTATCTGCAATTCGAAGGCAAATGGGGGGAAATAAATTCACTATCACGGACAAGGTAGAGAAAACTGTCCAGAACATTTGACCCAAATGAAGAGCACTGATCAACTGTCTTCCAGATAAAGTTCAACAATATATATAAGTCACTCTTGGCTCTGAACTAATGCAAAGTTTTCTCTGATGTATGGTAAAGTTTTTTCAGTGAATGTCATTGTGAGACAAAAAAAAGAAAATTTAACAGACACATATGTGTCCGATACTGTTCTAAGTGATTTTCAAATATTAACTCAGTAGTCCTCATACTAAAACTGTAAAGTAGGTACTATTCACGTTTTACAGATATGGCACCAGTGACAGAGGACCACCCACGTCCACCAGGATCCAAACCCAGGCTCCACCCTGCTGCCTCTAACATGAAAAAGGAGGAGGAGCAGAAGGAGCAAAAAATAGTCTCTATTTTTTAAATAAATTGCAGGGAACTATTCTTCAGGGTTCTTAATTACCTCCCCCAACCCTTGCTCCTGCATCTTTCTTTTTTCTCTCTCCCCCGACCCTGTCTCTGTACCACCACACTCTTTAAGCACAAAAACTCCACCTTCAGGGTAACAGTCACCAATTCCTCCTCTTTGGCTCTGAAAAATTCTCTGTAGCCTATTAATAAACATGTCTTCATTTTGAATTAAATTATGACTCATAGCACACAGGACAAATAGACCTGTTTGATCTTTGGCAAATCGCACCTCTCCTAAGATGTTGAAGTGACGAGATCATATCTGATGGATGAACACATTTAGGTGCACAGACAGGCTGCAATAAATTACTGCGTTAGAAGATGGACTCCTCTTTTATTCTGAGACCTATGATCAGTATCAAGAGTAGATGAAGTGCATTCATTCAGGAGAAAAATATGCTACCAGAAAATTCTGCTTTGGAGTCTGATGAATTGATATATACTGGAATGGAAGAGGAGGGGATCCTCCAAATTAAGAATGTTTCTCCTAAGTTGTTAGTATCCATTTATCATACCATCTCTCATATCTGAAACCCTGGATTATGCATTTTGCCATCATTTGGTACTTTTATGTCATCCCCAGCTATAAGCATTCTCCCCGCTCTGTTTGCCCAGCCTGGATCCCACTGTTTAGCAAATAAGTTATTTTTTTTTTATTAAAGCCCCACTCCCTATATCCCTGTCCTTCTGCTACATTCCCAGTAAAATTCCAATCCCTGGCCTAGACCCACCATCTGCCAATTTAGTTCCTTTATCCCAATTCCTACAAGTCCTACATTGTAAATTCAAGCCTCAGTTAGTTCATGGTCTCCAGCCTCAGCACTCTTCAGTTCTTTCACTCACTCTTGGTTAGCTACTGTGTTGGCAGAGTAATAGCCACCCCTAACCCCCCTCAAAAGATGTTCACATCCTAATCCCTGAAAGCTGTGAACATAGCACCTTTCATGGCAAGAGGGATTTTGCAGAGGTGATTAAGTTAAGGAACTTGAGATAGGGAGATTACCCTGGATTATCCCATGGGCCAATGTCATCACAAGCATCCTTATAAGAGGGAGGCAGGGGGGTCAGAGTCAGAGAAGGAGATGTGCTGGTGGAAGCAGGGGTCAGAGAGAGTCTGGAGATGCTACAGTGCTGGCTTTGAAGAGGAAGGATGGGGCCATGAGCCAAAGAATGGGGGCAGCCTCTAGAAGCTGGAAAATGCTAGAAAACAGATTCTCTTCTAGAAACTCCAGAAGAAACACAGCTCTGCCAACACCTTGATTTTATTCCAGTAAGATTCATTTTATACTTCTCATCTTCAGAACTGTAAGAGAATAAATTTGTTGTTTAAGCCACTAAATTTGTATTAATTTGTTATAGCAGGCATAGGAAACTAACACAGTTACTTCTCCCATTCTCCCGGGAAATACACCAAAACATCACCTCTCTCCTCATCAGTTCTCGAGCCTCATGCACCTTGGTGGACCCCCCCCCCCCATGGGGCCATGAGCCAAAGAATGGGGGCAGCCTCTAGAAGCTGGAAAATGCTAGAAAACAGATTCTCTTCTAGAAACTCCAGAAGAAACACAGCTCTGCCAACACCTTGATTTTATTCCAGTAAGATTCATTTTATACTTCTCATCTTCAGAACTGTAAGAGAATAAATTTGTTGTTTAAGCCACTAAATTTGTATTAATTTGTTATAGCAGGCATAGGAAACTAACACAGTTACTTCTCCCATTCTCCCGGGAAATACACCAAAACATCACCTCTCTCCTCATCAGTTCTCGAGCCTCATGCACCTTGGTGGGCCCCCCCCCCGCCCGTAATATTTCACAAGAAAAATAATAAATCAGATATTCCTTCATTAGTTAGTCACAGATCTTGCCCCCAATCCCTGCCACATACACACAAACATATCTGTCTCTTGTAAAGAACCCCCATTTGCTCTCATTGATTTTTCTTTACAGTTTCTGTTTACAATTTTATTGATTTTGCTCTTTACTAGCTCTTTCTTTCTTCTTGCTTTAGAATTAACTTACTCTTTTTCCCCCTATTTCTTATATTTCTTAAATTGCTAGCATAGGTTATTGGTTTAAGACCTTTCTTCTTTTCTAATATGAGGATCTATTGCTATTAATTTTCCTCTAAGCTCTGCTTTAGCTGCATTCCACAAATTTTGATAGGCTATGTTTTTATTTTTATTCAATTCAAAATATTTTCTAATACCCCTTGTGACTTCCTTTTTGACTCATGGTTGGCTATTTAAATGGTTCTTGTTTACCATCAAATATTTCAGGGTTTTCCAGATATTTTCTATTCTTAATTTCTAGTTTAATTCCACAGTGATCAGAGTAGCTCTCCCTTTTCATATTTTTTTTTCTCTCTGCCAATAAATGTGCTCCTGCCTCACCCATACTTAAAAGAACACCCATCCTTTGACCCTCCTTTACCATAGCTACTACTCTCTGTCTCTCTCCTACTTTTCTTCATCAAGCTTCTCAGAGGAATAGTTTACACTTGCTGTCTCCACTTTCTTCCCTCCCATTCATTTCTGAACCATCCACTGTTCCTTTGGTTTCTTCCTCTTTTCCCAAGCCCAGGCCTCTGGACTCCCATTGCTCCCATAAGCTCTTATAGCCTTCTAAGAATTGTTCTTTTTGTTTAAAAATAGCAATAGTCCATTTTATTTGCTTCAAACAAAGAACCCTAACTGACGTAGCTTATAAACACCAAAAATGTGCCCCTTGGCCACAGCATATCATAAATCTTTTCCTATTTTCAGCATTCATCCCCACAGCAACCACATCTTTTGCTATATTGCAGTAGATGCAGAGACATGGTGTTACAACAACCAAGTGAGAATGGTATTTCAAGGAGGAGGGGGTAATGAATTGGGTCACATTTTCTTGAGAGGTCAAGTAAGATGAGGGCTAAAAATGACCATTTGGTTTGGCAATGTGGGAGTCAACAGTGGGGTGACCATATAAGTCATCATACAAACTGGGACTGTTTTGAGAGAGAAGGGAGTCACAATTAATTAAGCCAGAGTCAGAGACCATAAGTCAAGATCATAACAGGCAAACCAAGACATGAAGCCTTCTGTTTTCTTTTTTTTTTTTTTGACCAGTAAGGGATCGCAACCCTTGGCCTGGTGTCACCTGCACCATGCTCAGCCAGCGAGCGCACCGGCCATCCCTATATAGTATCCAAACCCGCAGCGGGAGCACCGCACTCTCCTGAGTGCGCCACAGGGTCAGCCCTGCAGTCTTCTGTTTTCTCAAAAAGACTTCACACCTTATAACAGTGGTTTCAGTGAAATGGCAAGTTAGTGTGATTTAAGAAGAGAATGTACAATAAGAAAGGAGACAACACTTTTGAGGAGTAAGAGAATAAAGAGGAGCAGAGAACTGGGGCAGAACCTGGAGTGAGAATATAAGATTTAAGTAGCTTTATGATGTCTTTCACTTTTTTTTAAGATGAGAGATATCATAGCATGTTTTCATTTTGGTGGAAATGATCCAATAGACAGGAGACATGGGATAATCGCAGGAAGAAATATCTTGAGAAGTGAAGATGGAGAGCTGCGGTGCATGAGAGGGGTTGGCTGCAGACAGGAGCAGGGACACTTCTCCCACTTGAATGAGAGAGGTGTCTGCTGTGGATTGAATTGTATCCCCTAAAAAGATGTGTTAAAGTCCTAAGTCCCAGTACCCGTGAATGTGACCTTATTTGGAAATAGGGTTTTTGCAGATATTTAAGATGAGGTCATACTTGAGTAGGGTAGACCTTAATCCAATATAACCGGTGTCCTTATGAGGCCATGTGAAGACAAGTAGATACAAGAAAGGAGAAGGCCATGTGACAATGGAGCAGAGGCTGAAGAGACACGTCTGCAGGCCTGGGAGTGCTGAGGATTGTCAGCCACACAGAGGCACAGACCATGTTCTTCTCTAGGGCCCCCAGAGAGGGTGTGCCTCTGCCGACATCTTGACTTTGGATTTCTGGCCACCAGATCTGTGAGAGGATAAATTCCTCTTGTTTGAAGCCGCCTGGTTTGCAGTACTTTGTTAGGGCACCCCAGGAACTACTACAGCATTGTGAGCAGGGCTCCGGGGCAGGTGGCTGGTGGACTTAGGGATGAGAAGAAGGGGGTGCTCTCTGGTGATGGAGAAAGATCAACACTCGGTACCTTCCATGTGTCAGCTAGGGAAAGGTGAAGGCAAAACACTCCAGGACAGAGACAAAGGGAGGACAGCACCGGTTTAGTAGATAGAAAAAGACGAGATTACAAAGGGTGGTAAAAGTGCCTCATGCGGGCAAAAAAGAGTTAGAGGCAAACCAAGTGTGACCAACACTCTCTTCCCTCCCCAGGAAAAGCCCCCGACAGTCACCTACAATTGCCTTCACCCCTGGTCCCCTGCTTCCCCCCGAGATCCTCCCCTCCTTGGTTCGTCACAGCCACGCTCTCCACCCCTCATTCCTTTGACCATCCTGTCACTGCTTCTGGGGGCGCTCCTCTCCTGCTCCCCAACCCGACAGCATTTCCCCTCACTCTGCCCTCGGCCCTGTGGTACACACTGGTGTCCCCGAGCCATCTCACATGCTGTCGTGATGTTAATCCTCACAATGTTGGCCTCTTCTAGGATTCACTGGCTATGGGGGAAGCTCAGAGTCCCCTGCCCTCACTGTACCTCACCCCCAGTAGGACAAGCTTATTTACATTCATCAAAGTCAAGAACACTGACGGTCCCACAGAGCGAAGCTTTTCCAGGGTGTCCCAGTTAAATGCACAAGGGCGTGGTCTCCCCTTCCCTTCCCCAAAGGGTGAAGAGGAGGCAGATGCGTAGGGCAGCCCGGGCGTCTCCTGTCTTCCTACTCTCTCTGCTTCCACGAGGCTGGCGTTTTCTCCCAGGCACCTTTTCTGAGTAAATTTCTTGAGGATGTTCTACAGCAGGACAAGCAAGGAAACTGAGGAAAAAAGACAGATCCTACCCACAGCTCACAAGAAGAAAGTCCAAGGTGACAAAGAGAGACGGGTCCAGCTTGGAGCAGGAGTCAAAGGGCTTCAGGAAGCCCCAGTAGGGTTGGAAGCACAGCTGTCTTTGCAGAGCAAATGGTAGCATGGTGTCCCAGCGACGGTACCAAAGGGGAGCCGGGGAAGCTTGTCCTAATGGGGCTGTCAGGGGAGGGTCCTGGTTAGGACGAGGAGCTGAAGAACAAGCTTACTAAGGAGCAGAGCCAGGGAAGATGAGCGTGCGCCACGGAGCACCAGAATGGTGTCAGCTCGGGCTGCTGGAACTAAACTCCGCAGGCTGGTGGCTTGGAAACAACAGCCATTTACCCCTCGCAGTTCTGGAGGCTGGAAGTCCAAGATCAAGGCGCAGGCAGATTCTATGTCTGGTGAGGGCCACTTCCTGATTCATGGACCTGTCCTCACGTGGTGGAAGGCACGAGGGAGCTCTCTGGCCTCTTTTGTAAGGGCTCGAGTCCCAGTCATGAGGGCTCCACCCTCACGACCTCATCACCTCCCAAAGGCCGCACCTTCTAATACCATTACCCTGGAGGTTCGGTTTCAGCATCTGATAGCAGGGGTGTGGGAAGCTCAAACGTTCAGCCCATAGCAGAGAGGCCGATGGATACGTCTGGGGACATTTTAGATCAGGAGGCCACGGCCCATTGGGAGGGTTTGTAGCCCCCCAAGCACTTGTTTTCTGGGATGGATGAGGCCCATTCAAAGACGGAGCCCACCCTGATCCAGGCGGGCTCTCGACTGACCACCATCACACGGCGCACTGCAGCTCCTGCCCCTGGCTCCTCCAACACACTGTGACCTCTGTGCACGGCCCGGGGATTCCAGTACCATAGAAGTAGACACCAGCCAGTGAGGTGCCACCCACAGGGGGGATTTTCAATAAGACCAACAGCCCTCTAACATACACCCAAAGGGCAAATTTTTCAAGATCCCATTGAATTACTCTGATAGCCCAACAAAGCATCTATCAGCAGGAGGCCGGAGCTGGCCTCACGTGAGTTTCACCCTCTCCTGTCTGCCCAGCCTGAAGAGCAGGTCTGTATTCAGACCATAAAGCAGCACAGAGCTCAGCACCGTCTGGGTTTGAGTTTTCCTAGCTCTGTAACCTTTGGCAAATTACTCAATCCCACTGTGCCTCAGTTCCTCATTTGTAAAACGGGGTTACTCATAAGGTTATGAGGATTAAATGAGTTAATATATACAAAACCTTACAGGGCCTGTCGTGATAAGGACATGCAAATGTTAGCTCTTGATGTCACTACTACTGTTACTGTTATTATCATCACCCTCGCTGCCTCGTACGGCCAGACCTGTCATGCCTCGTGTCTGATTTGCCGCCGCTATGACACTGGGCTCCTGGCTTCTTTGTCCTTGCTGATGTTAAGCCTTAAATGTTGGGGAGTGGTCATGAGCACCAAAACCCTGACACTCGTGATCTTCTACTGGGGCCAAATGCTCTTTTCCCCTGTCCCCGAGCAGGTCACCAGCATTACCGGGTGTGCACTGCAGGATGGCCCTCCCCGTCCTGACCTTGCTCCAAAGTCTGCACTGAGACGAAAGCAGTGGCCAGCGGGTGACCTGCAAAGAAGACCCAGCTGCATAAACAATCTTTTTTTTCCTTTTGGCCTGTACAATGATTTCTAATATCCGAATTACAAACTAAATGTTATGTTATGGGTGAATTTCTCAAACGTAATGATAAGTGAGAGAAGCCAGGCACCAATGACACAGCAATTCCACTTACACAAGGTTTAAAAACAGAAAAGCTCACGTGTGGTGGTAGAAGGCAGGACGGTGGTTAGACCCGGCAGGAATGGGGATGACTGGGTTCGAGCATGGCGAAGGCTTTCCAGATGCTGGAAATGTCTTATTTCTTGATCTTGATCTTGAGAACATGGAACAATCCAATGGGTAAGAATTCATTGAGCTGTGCTGTCGTGATGAGTGCTCTTCTCCAACATTGTTTTAAAAAATTAAAACACTTGGATTAAATGCCAGCATTTAAACGTTATTTGATTTCACCTGGAAACCTGGGTTTCTGGCTTCTCTTAAAAAATTGGAAGAGGTGGCATTGAAGCCACAACCCCCGGGGAACAAAGGGTAGAGGCCCTAGTGCTGCCCCCATCCTCCTGTGCTCCTGACACCAGGCTAGGGCAGCCCTCTCTGCCCGCGCTCACATTCAGCTGCAGGCACTGGAGTCGGCAAGTCCGCCAAAGCCCCTTCCCAGTGAATTCAGACCAGCTGAGCAGCCCTGCATCGTGGCCAGCACTCAGCAAGAGAAAGTCCCCAGACCTCTGCTCCCGGCCGACACTCTGGTCCATTCTTCGTCCTTTGCTCACTTCCTATACCCCTTCCCGAGCCTGCCCTGGTCTCTTGCCTCCTGTCCTTCTGTGCCACCTACTATGGAGGCTCTTGTTCACCCCTGAGCCCCACGTTTGATGCCACGCCCGGGGTCTGACGGTCCCCCCTTCAGGCGACAGAGGCAGTCCCCTCATGGGTCCATCTGCCCCCAGCTGCTCTGGGCAGGATCCTGCAGTGATCCACTCTGAACCCAAGACCCCTCCCCAGGACAAGTCATGGGACAGCCATCAGTCCCTCCTCAGGGCTCCGGTGGCAGATGACCCATCTCCACTGGTTACTTCGGCTCATATCTTACAGACTTTTTTAAGGCTTGCTCTCAAGTCTCCAGCTCTTGTCTTTTGAAGTAACCTGATTCAAGCTGTCGGCCCTGTCACGTTCTCTCCCGCTCATGGGCATTTTTGTCTAACCTAATTATTTCATTATATCACTCATCTACGGGCAAGTCAGCTTTCCACGGATCCTTGTTGCTTATAGAGTGCCACATTAGCCACCACCACGGCTCAGCTCTACCGTTCCCACTGCCGTGGGGACGGCCATTCTGTGTGTCAGCGACAGATGGTGGGGGGCATGCAGGATTCTGCCGGGTCATCCCGCTCCCTTGGCCTCCCCGCCGTCAGGGATGCCCAGGGAGGCAGGAGCAGCACCCACACAGGTAAGCAAAGCTGCTCACTGTCATTTTAATGTCTTAAGTAAACCCCGGCAGTGGCCAGTTTACTGGATGCTGTGGGTGAAATGCTCCAAAACGCAGTGTCACCCCTCAAAGCTGACAGGAAGTGCATAGACATTACCTCATGTGTCCAAACCCATGCCCAGGTGGTGGAGTTGGAAGAGCATCAGCCAGCACACAGCCCAGTGCTCTCCGTTGTCCAGAGTGCAGAATGCTGCAGGTCACCTGAGGGGTCCTGGGGACACCCCCTTCCTCTGCCCCCACGGGATCATAAGCCAGCCCAGAGCCACGGGCCGGGTCAAGGGGGTGTGCCGCGCATGGACAGCGCAGCCGGGATGGCCAAGCAGAACGGCGTGGGGGGAGGGACTGGCAGGGGGAGGGGGAGGGGAGGGGAGGGGGAAGGAACAAGAAGAAGGACATCTGGCACATTCTCTTGAATATTTTTTAAAATAAATCCTTTTAATAGCATATCAGTGTGTTGATTCACTTCCTAATTCTCCTTCGGGGTCCCAAACCCACTGCGGTTATATTCCCTGATCCAGCCAACGTCTGAGTTTCAATTAACTCAAGGTACAGCTTAACATGATACTCAGCCCTGGCCTTCACGTGACCGAGAATAAGCCTGCCGAGGTGCGAAGGAGATTTAATGGAGAAACGGGACATAAAGTTGGACTCTAATGAGAAGGAAGCGTCCACCGGGGACTTGAAATGCTAATGATTGTGCAGCGTCCTGGAGGGAGGAACCGGCCTGCCTGCTGCCTTTGAAGATCCTCTCCCTTCTGATCCTTCTTCTGTTGATTCAAGTGACATCCCATAACAAAGGAGAGACATAAAATATTAAAAACGTAGCCCTAGGGTTGGGTACTCCTATAGGAGTTGGTCTGCAGAGGACTTTCAGTTCCAAACACCGTCAGAATCGGAGCAAGAGACTTTGCTTCTTCCTCCCTGGCTGGCCTGGCCCCATGGGGACTTGGGGCAGGGGGACATGACTCCCCGGGAGGCCTGGCTCTACCCTTGCAGAGTCTCTTCCTTCATGCCAACGGCTCGCCCTTTTCCTCAAGACTTCCCTGCTCTTGGCTAATAAGCTATCAAGAAGTAGCCTTATTCTGATTGTCTGTCTTGACTGTCAGAGTACAGAGCATCTGGTTGATGTTATAACCTGAACTCCCAAGCCCTGGCCAGCCTGGCAGCAGAAATTCAGATGTGATGACAAAGGCCTCCCTGCTGGTGGCAGCCCCTGACCCACAATCCCAAACCCTCCTCCAGACTCCCCCAGGTCTCTCAGGATGCTGCCCTCCCAGGGCTCCTCCCCCAGGCATCAGGGCCCCTCTCTCTGTCATTGCTGCAGGTGCCTGTGCGAGGACGCTGACCCCTGGTCTACATCCATCCCCCAGGATGGCCAACACGCCAAGGTCCCTGCACAATGTGTTCCCTTCTGTGTCACTCTGCCAGGACTTGCAGGTCATCAGAGTAGTAGGAAGGGTGTTGGGGGTCCTGGTGGCCCGCCACCCTGCCTCAGCAGCTCCTGCCCCCACCACCAAGGCCTCTGAAAACAACACCGGCAGCATGAGGCCACTTAAAAATACTGAAAGTTGGTCAAAACCGATATTTGCTTTGTGTATGCACAGGCTTTTTCTGGAGTGATGCATTGAAAAGTGACCACAGTGATTGTATGGGGAGAAACTAGGGGCAGAGGGTGGGGCGGGAGGGTCTCCTATTCCCCAAAGGAGAATTTACTGTGAAGGCTTAAGCTTAGGGGCCCCTCACAGCGCAAGCAATATCAAGGCCCCAGTTGGGGGACTGGGGTCCTTGTGATGTGCTCGTGAGGACATCTATTTTTGTTACATTTGCCAAAATAAGACATTCGTTGTGTTCTTTTTCTTAAGGAGGAGACCTGGATGGTGTAAACTTCTGGCCCCACCCTAGCTTTTCACAAACACCCTTTCATACATTTCAATAACTGACCACGTGCACATGTTACAATTTTACTTTGTTTTAGTTGCTCCCTTACAACCCAGAAAAAGCAGCAAGAAAGGATGGGAGAAAGGGAAGAAAATTCACACATGGCTCAGCTGCTCGGGTAAGATCCTGATGGAGAAAACACAGGGATACTGGAGACATAAAAGGGAGCATCCGTTTTATGAATCAAAACCTGAAAAGAGACGGCTACCAAAATCCCTTTTTAGTCGTGTGGGAAGAAAACAGATGGCTTTTGTGGGTGACACCACTTCGAGGTACACAAGGCGATGGCAGTAAAAACTGACAGCGGAGGCCTCTCTGCTGACCTCCTTTAGCACGCATCTCACCTCGGGGGAGCTCGGCCCGCAGAGGTGGACAGCAGTATGCAGAGCCCTGGCAAGCCACCTGCAAAATGACTCAGACGCTCCCTCTGGCAGAGCCGGGCCGCCAGACACTGCCACACACGCTGCTGGGGGCCGTGACATCCGCGAGCCCAACAGATGTCTGGGAGCATTGAAAGGAACATAATTATCCCCATCAATTTTCCTCTTTCAAAGCCCTTCAAAAGTGGTTTTCCCAAAAAGAGCATTAGAGCATTTCAATAAAAATGCTCTCCTGCATTCTCATGCTTGTCAGGGTGGGGAGGCCGACCCTGGGGATGCCCAGTTTTCTCAGGCAGTGAAAATAGCATCAGACCTGTGTTGTGGTCCCAGCTGCACCCTGACCCACTAAACGGGTGGCTTTGGGGTTCCCTCAATCCCTCTTGGTCTCAGTTTCCTCATCCTCAGAAGGGAATAGTAACTTATTTTAAGACACTCCAGCGAAATGTCTCTAAGAGAGCTGCAAAAACCAGAGTGCTGCAGAAACATGAGGTTTTTCTCATGAATGCCTTCGTGTTTTGATGTGCTCATGGTGGCTGTAATTTATCCCAGAATTATACTGGAGCCGAGAGTGAAGTCTTCTAGGTGAATTCTCTCTGGAGAGATCGTAATTCTCTTGTAAGTCAGCGCCTCTTCCGATACCAGCTCATGTCTGTGCGTGTGTCCGTTCATCTTCCTCATCCCTCAAATCCTTTGGTTCGATCAAGTTGAGCCTCAGATGGCCCATATTTCACTTCTTTCTTCTTTCTTCATAATTCAATCCTGCTTGCTGCGTCCACTGCTTCATTTGCCAAAGACTGATGGAGCACATACCAGCTGACAGGCCACGTGCTAGACACGGTTCATCATCGGTGGAGGGGCTCCGGGTCTCGTGGAGAAAACAAGCACGTAAACACTGGACATGACACAGTGAGCCTCCCGCTGAGCTGCAGCAGCGCCAGCGCGGGTCACAGTGAGCCCCCCGCTGAGCTGCAGCAGCACCAGCGCGGGTCTGGGAACTCGCAGGCTGGCGTGATTGATTACACAACGAGGTTTCATTAGTATCTTGTTATTTCTCTTTCCTGAATGCTTTGAGTTTGCACATACCTTTGAGCTGAGCAGGATTTGATTAGTTTGTTGAAAATGAATTGGGACACAGGGAATTATAATTTGAAATAAATAGATCACTTATGAGGAGAAACATATTCCAAGCCTAACGTGGTCATTACCAATTTTAATAGTTGGTGATCCAAGGACACAATTTATCCTGCAGTATCAAAGGGAACGCAGCAGGGCATGACCTAAAGGGGAAACAAAGGCAGAAATTAAACTAGACTTAAAAAGCTGGTCAGCAAATGGGGATCATTAAAGAGTTGAAACCAAGGTCCTTTTTTTAGAATTCATGCACTGAAATTTTCATTTTGTAAGATCCATAGACTCATATAAGTTGGTTGTGTCAGACCACTTGCAACAACTTTTAAAAGTCAGGCGTTGTGTTTGGTGTAGAATTATCTCTCTAAGTATGCATTGTTCCAGAACAATAGGTTCTCACCTGACTGAAACAAGCAGACTGCACCATCACTGCGGACTCGACTCCTTCATATTTTTGGAAGCAGCACAATTCTGAAAGCACTAATCACCAAGCGCATCGCCACATTCATGCAACGTGAGAAAAACCCAAACGGAAAGACTTAACAAAGGCTCTGCTTTGGAAGGACCTTCCTTCCCTGGCTCGCCCACTCTAGAAACTTGAGTCTCAACTCTTCTTGCCAGTCAGGACCACTCGTTTCGACCCCTCACCCTTATCCAAAGACCTGGGTTCAAATCCCAGTTTCCCAGTTCTGTCACTACGTAGCCCTGCGAGCCAATTGCTCAACTTCCCTAAGCTTTCATTTTCTCAACTAAACTAGACGTAACGGTGCCTAGTTTCAGGGTTGCTGTGGGAATTCATTGTGATGTTGTGTGCTTAGCCCAGTGGTGCTTGGTAAGTGCTCAATAAAAGGTAGATATTATTAATTAATGCTCCCCAAAGGAGTTCTTTTAACACAACATTTTGCCAAGATAGCAGAAAGGATTGGTATGATATGAAGGGTATATATGAAACGTCTAAGTATGATCATGTCCACAACAAATGACAGATTCTCAACTAAAGAAATCCCCCTGCCCCGCTCCTCTGGAGCAGATTTTTCCTCCTTACTCCTCCTCCTGGTTCTGTTCACATCATGACAGCCTGAAATGTAGATCTAGTCACCATTTGGGAAGACTACTCATTTCTGCAGTCATAGATTTATTTTCTGTTTATCAATATTAATGAAGCAGATCCAGCATAGCCTCAGGTCTTAAACATTCTCTTTCAGATAAAGGGGAGATAGTAACCAGTGCAAAAAGCTTGTGTTTATAACAAGCAATTTCAGTGAGGATTCCAAGAGGCAGCCCCACCAAAGAGATCCAGCTAATCAGCTCAATGCATAAGCCAGACAGAGGCTCAGATTTGCCCCCATAATCACAATGCCAGTTGCTAGCTACGCTGCGCCATTGCCAACACCTGGCTGATAGCGCCTGTTCTCACGGTCCCTCCAGCTCACCAGCTTGCAGAGGATCGCCAGACTGCAGCCTCCATTAGTCTCCAGGGTGATGCTACACAGCAAGAATCTTCCTCCCTATTAACAGCCCTGGCTATAATTTATAGTCCTGTTTTGTATGCTGCAATTTCCAGCACTGCTATCAATTCTGCTGCTAATCTCAGCCTCAGAAAAGTCTCCTTACAACTTGCCATCACTGCACAAACATCAGTGGAGCCTGCTCTTAATAAACAAAGAGTGATTGGCAGAGGGCCAGGGAAGAAATTCATCTTGGATAGCTCTCCCTCCTCTGGCTGAAGGCCCCCTACTCCTTCTACACCAACCAGAAATTTTATGTTGTCTTAACTCACTCTGTCTGTAAAGAAAATGTTAATTGAATCCATCCACACAAAAGTATGAGACATAATGTGGTAACCTGCCTGGGAGTATGTGCGTTTTTAAATCTGGAATATAGGGGTCAATTAAAAGTAGTGCTTTTTAGCATATGTTGATTCTCTTAATAAAAGAAAGCGCGAGAGAGATTTCTATGATTAAAAGTTAAGGAAAATGGTGGATTTAAAAGGTCCCTATGTTAGAACTTCTTGGAATGGTAGATATGCTAATGTGAATTGTACATCTCCATGAGGGACCTGGCATTTCAGGATTTTCCAAATGTCTTTGACCACAGATCCTTTTTTTGAAAGAACATTTTGGAGGCTAGGTTGTTCAGATGACTGGCTGATATGCGAGACATGTTTCTAAAGATTGAATTACAGTAGTGGGGAGATCCTAAATGTATAAATGCCTTCCTGGTCACCCACGTCGTGTGGAAAGAAATATGCCCAAGCTGAGAGTATACAAGCTGGCAAATGGCTCACCTAGATTGTCAGTGGCCTGGAAGGTGGGGACTCAATTGGGAAGACTAGAAGATTAGACAGGAGGTCTGGGAAAGAGGCATGTGGATGGGCCTACAGAAGTGGACACAAAGTGGGAAGACCTTTTGATTACAAGCTCACGCTCACCAGAGAGCACCTGCTATAGGGGAGGAATGGAAAACCAAGCAGAGAGAATGATTCGGGCAGCTTCTTTCACTACCCACCCCAGTGCTTGCCCAGTGGGTTTAGGAAAGGCAGAGCCACAGTGGCAGGGATGGAGGCTGTTCATGGCTCGATGGCCAGGGGCACTCATTTACCGAGGCTAATCTAGCTCTGCCACAGCCAAATGTCTAATCTGCCAGCCAAAGAAACCAACACTAAGCCCCTGGTGTGGCACAGTTTCAGTCCAAACAGCCACCTGGGGGCAAGCTGACCGAAATGTACCCTGACACCATGGAGAGCACAATGATTTGTCTTGACTGAAATTGGCATGTATTCTAGGTGCGAGTTTACCTTTGCTTGTAAGGCCTTGGTCAGTGCTATCTAAGGACTTAGAAATGCTCGATCGATCTGTACAAGACACTGCAGAGCAGCCCTCTGAATCAAGGGGCACATACAAAAGCAAAGCAGAGCACAGGACCACAGGACCCACTGGTCCTTTCACACACGGAACCACCCAGGATCTCCTGGCCTGAGTGGCAAAATGGCCTTTTTAAGGTGAAGCCGAGGTTCCATCTTGGAGATGATGCCCTGCAAAGATGGGACTCCATATTCCAGCGTGTAATACCTACCCTTAAACAGTAAGTATCATGTGACACTGGGTTCCCAGTGGGTAGGCCATGTAGCTCCAGGAACTGACAGGTAGAAGAAGAAGTGGCTCCTCTCACCGTTATTCTCAGTGACCCACTTGGGGGAAAACGCTTTTTCTGTCCTCACCACTAGACTCTATGGGTCTAGTGGTCCTGGTTCTCAGAGGTAAAGTGCTTCCACCAACAGACAAAGCAAGAGTTCTATAAACTTTAGGCTCCATCATTTCAGGCTCCTCGTGTCAAGAACACAGCAGGCAAAAAAAAATTGGTCATTATAATGGCATTGACCATAATAATCAATAGGAGGTATGGCTGCTCTTCCACAGTAGGTTCAGGGAAGAATGCATTTGATGCCCAAGTAATTCCCTTTTAGTTAAAGTTTTAAAAACATATGTTTTTATTTTCTTTTTTAAATTCAATAACATGTTTTAGACAAGCTTAGTTGGCTCTGAAGCTTTGGCTGCCAATTTTCAGTGAGGCCAGTTTCCTAACCTCAGCTTTATTAATAAGGACAGTGAGGCCACACTCAGCTAAAGGTTTTAATGGCAAGTGGGCAGGTGCAGCAGACATGGCCAAAGAAGGGCATGGTGACCAGGGCTCAACCCCTCAGAGTGAGGGCCCTGATCAGCCCTCCAGGTAAACCACACAGAAAAACAGAGGTGCCAGCCCAGGGTCAGGGCACTTTGGAGTCGGAGTAAAAGGGGGACTTAATGAGCATCAGTTGAGACTTCAAGACCAGCTGCAGCAGAGATGGATATTAATTGTCCCACTCACCTTCCTCTTCTAAGACCCCTCTGACAACCAGACAAACCAAAATCCTGGAGGAGCTGTTCTCAGATTGAGCAAAGTCATCATATGAAAGATGTAGCTCTGGCACAAGGGGTGGACTGTAGTGGATGCTGGGGTGTGACACACAGATCCCCCTTCAGGACCGAGGCCTCATTCCCCAGCTGCAGGATTGGAGACTGATGAGGATTCCCCAGTGAGTTCCTCTATGGCAATTACCCTCAGCAACGGGGAGCTACCTTGTTCAAGGTCACAACCCTTCTTGGGCACAGTCTGCATCCAATGACTGCTCCTTGCAAAAGTACTAGGCTCAGTACTGTGAGTCTGTTCAGAACAACTCTGACCAACCATGCCTGACCAGAGCTTCCTGCAGGGTCAGTGAGGCCTCTGGTGCAACTGCATTGCAGTCCAACTTTGCCCTGTGTCCAGTCATGCTCCCAGCACTCCCCAAGAGCAGTCCCCAATATCCCTCCTGCACACAAATCTCTAGCTCAGGTTCTGGGGAACCAAACCTGAGACCCTTAGATAAGGAGCAATTGTGCTCTGTTATATTGTTTCATCAATAAGACTCTTTCTAGAAGACAGTGTAATATCATGTGCATTTATTGCACACCTACTATGTACAAGACACTGTACTTAGTAGGCCTGGGGAGCAAAGGCATTTTGTCCAGTTCACCCAACTCATATTGAGCACCTTCACTGCACCAGGCCCTGGGCTGGGTGCTTGAGATAAAAACAAGAATAAGAGACATCTGCCTTCATGGAGCCAACACTGTCACTGGGGAAGGAGCACTGCACCAGATGGCTTGTGCACAGGCCAGAGGAGAGGAAAAGAAAAGAGCAGCGTGGGTTCTTAGGAGGTCCAGAGTTGTGCTGACAGTCGGAGGAGCTCACGTCTTGAGCCATCACAGCACAGGTCTGGGATCATTCCCGATGTGCCGCACAGTGTTCCCATCACACAGCTCTGCTAACTTAACAAAAAGTACTCGAGGACCAGACAGGGCCATGGAGTCACCTCAGGCACATTCAGCAGCCCCCTGAGAACAGAGACTGAAGTCTGTGGGGATGGTCTCCCACAAAAGGCAGCACAGCTCCACCAGTGAGGACGAGCTCTGACCAGAGACAGGAGGACACCTAGGGTCCAGCTCCACAGTGACTTCCATTTCCTGTGTTGTCTTAGTAGTTCAGGCCTTGTGACCAGCGAGGAAGCCTCAGTAGAGAACAGAGCCTTACAGAAGGCAGGGTGGAGTGTGCGGTCCTAGAGCTGCCACCACCTCCCCGGCCCCCAGCACAGTTGCAGCCTGGGGACACAGTGCTTCCTTCAGCCACCAGTTAATGAAGCCAAGACTCCCGAACACGGAATTTAGAAAAGCCAAAGGAGCACATAGAACCTAACAAACAACTGAGAATGTAGAGACACCAGCCACAAATTCTGTCCCTTTGATCCCATGGTTTCCTCTTGGAATCCCTGTGTCCCCTCTGGGTAAGGAGTTGGACCAGGAGTGACAGGAGGAAAGAAGATTTGCAGAAATAGCATCTAATCCCCAGGCCTTCAATAACCCAGAGCTGCTTCTCCTCCACCAGGCAGCAGTGGCCTAAACATCCAAAATAGGACCGTCCAGATGCCAGTTTATAGAAGAGATACTGTATCTGAAACAAAACACACGGTGCGTTAGTTTCCTAGAGGTACCATAACAAATGACCGTGAACTCAGTTCAGTAGTCTACAACAACAGAAATTTATTCTCTCACCGTAGAGGTCAGAAGTCCAGATGAAGGTGTCCACAGGGTCACGCTCTCTCCAAAGGCTTTAGGGGAGTTCTTTTTGCCTCTTCCAGCTTCTGGTGGCTTCAGGCATTCCTCGGCTTGTGGCTGTGTCACTCCAATCACTGCCTCCGTCTTCACGTGGCTTTCTCCTCTGAATTGTTCTCTTCTTATCAGAACAATTGCCATCGGATTTAGGTCCCGCCTAGTTAATCCAGCATGATCTCATCTTGAGATCCTTAGCTTAATTGTACCTGCAAAAAATCTTTCCAAATAAGGTCACATTCACAAGTTCTGGAGATTAGGACACAGATATATCTTTTTGGTAGCCAGTATTCGACCCACTCCACCCAGGAAGCTTCCACAGGAAGGGTGGCCTCACCGTGAAGTCCTACGGAAGTGTCAGGCTTTTTCTTAAACTAGCAGACACATTAACGCCCCCCTCCAGTCGCTTTCCTCTCTCACCCTCTGCTGCTTCCCCCTTTCCCTTTGCCCTTTCTCATTCTTTCTTCACCACGGTCCAGCTTTCTCTGTCTCCCCAGGAAGAGAGACAACACCCTACTCTGAAGCCCACCTGCCCACAGTTCATGCTTCCTGGGGAGACTGATCTGTGCCCCTGAATCCCAGTCTCAGGTTCCTGGGAGAGAGAAGCTACTTGCCCCGCGTGGGTCAGGGTCCACCCCACATGACTAAAGTCGGGCCACCAAGATGAAAACAGAAGCATTGAATGGCAGCTTCCAGAAAATAATCACAAAAGACAGCAGGAAAGTGACTTTTGCTTACTATTGGAAGTTCAGCTGCCATTTCTGGCCATATCCTAGAGGTGGCAGAGGGATGCTTTGGAAGGAGCCTGCATCTCTTTAAACCTATGGAGCCTCCACGCTAAGGCTGTACTTGCTACCTCTGAACTGCGTCTACATGAGAGAGTAAAAAACTTCTCTCTTGTGTCAGACCTCTTTTACTTGGGTTTCTCTGTCCTTTGTAGCCAAATCTAGGCTTCGCTAATACAAAGGCCAACCTATAATGGGAGGGACATTCTCAAAAAAAGGAGGAGACTAGGAGAGCTGCTGTGGACTATGTTGCCTTTCTACAAATGGTCTTCCACCAGGCATGAGTACAGATAGATCTCTACGTCCCCAGAAATCTGGTGTGTCCTCCCCTGTTCTTTACCTGCCTCTCCATGGTCGTCGGGCTGGGAGGCTTTACTGGTCCAGAACCACACACCCTGCTCTCTACAAGGCCAAGTCTATGGCCAACAAAGGAAAGCCGGATTTCTCTACCAAACAGTCAGGACATTATCAGAGCAAAGCTGGGCCAGATAAGGTTTGGAAGATTCCTTTCATTCTTTGCACTTATTGATACACAAGATTGTACACCCCTGAAGGTCCATTCTCGAAAATATCTGGACTTTCAAAATCTGCTCCAGCCTTCCCTCCACAGCAGCAGCACTGGAACACCAGCCATCAATTACAAAATCTCAGCCTGTGGCCTGAACATGGACAGCTTTCCTGCCAAGGGCTCTCAAGATGCTAGGACTGTCTCCTGCAGGGACCAGCGGTAGGGCAGACTCCAAGCACCGCAGGATCGTGGATCCCAAGAATCAAGGGTCAGTGCCCAGGCCAAATGGGGAGATTGTGGCTACAAAGCACATCACTTCTGTGTCGCCTGTCACACCTGCTCCCAAGCATAGCCTCTCGACCATGCACCCAGGTCCTATCCACCTGGAATTCCTCCAGGTCTACTCCACCATGCCCCAGGGAGCCCATTCCCAGCCACGCTTCTTTAAAATTCTACCTCCCCACCAACAGCTGCCACCACCGTCCTTGCTTTATTTTTATTTCTTCCTTCACTGTTGTCCAACATCCTATATGTTTCCTGCTTTGGAGATCAGCCCAGCTCTTCCCGCTGAATCATTGCAATGTCCTTATTGTTTTATTTATAGTTGGTCTCCCCATCAGGCTCCATTAGGACAAGTGCTTTGGCTTCTCCCATCCTCTACTGTAGCCTCATGACTTAACAGTGCCTGGCACTTGGTAGATGCCCAATCAATATCAGTGAAATGAGCGAACATTCGTGACTGCTGATCAGCGCATAAACCCACTGGGCCTGGGTCCAGACAGCAAAGTGACTTCATGCCTGGGCCGTGAATATGGCCCAGACAGGCAGGTGGGGCCTGGCTGCCTGCTGTCCCTCCAGACAAAGCTGGGCACAAACCCAGTAGTGGAAATGGGGCAGAGTTGCCGTCTCTGGTCCCCTCTTTGAGGAGGTTGATGCATGTTTTAGCTTTTCTGTCAAGTGCTCAGAATGGGATAGCTGGGATTAATAAGAGCCCAGCTGTCCTAGGGAACCAGCGGCCAGGCAGGGGGTGGCATTACACGAGCCACTGAAGATAACAGCAGGGGTGGGACCACTAAGGACCAGCCATACAGAAAGCAGGTGAGAGCATGCCCCCTTTTCCCTTGCCCTCTGACTATTCACCTGGCTCACCAGCCAGGCAGGCTGCCCGCCGCAGGGATCAGCCCAGCCTTTTGGAGGGGACTGGCTGGATCAACATAATGTTGCTTGAAGAGGGCAGAGTCGTCATGGACTGGTCCAGCCACTCAAATTCCAAAGCCCAAAACTCAAGGGCAGTGATGCTAAGATCCCGTATAACTGCTGCCCAGCCCACACTGACGAGGCCATCCGGGGCATCCCCTGAGCTCTCTGCTCATGCCCAGAGGAGCAAAGTCCCGTGCAGCTCGCAGGTCTCCGGTTCAGAAGGGCCCATGCTTGGCTTAAGGCTCCGCTGTTGCCATCTGAAACTTTTTAATCATGTTTGAACAAGGGGCCCTGCGTTTCTGTTGCACTGGGACACACCAGTTATGTAGCCAATCCCACAAACGTGTACCAGGTTCTCCACAGGATTTCTCAAATATCCTCTCATGGACAGCACATGTGCGGCTTGTTCACCTGTTTTATTCCTTTCAGTCATTAGGGATCTAAAGAGGTCTCCTGCTCAGACTTACCTGGCACCAGCAGACCTGTGTGGCCAGAAAACCGAGCAACTCATACAAGTCAGACAGACAGCACGACTATTATTTAAGATAACCCGTAGGGACTGGTCACCCACTAGGTGCCAGGCACCTTAATGGGCACACCCTCTGCTCTTCCTAACACCCCTGAAAGGTTGGTATTGTTCTTCTCCTGTGATCGGTGGGAAGACTGAGAACAGGCAGGAGCCTCACCACCAGCGGTGCCTGGAGTACAGTAGGGATTCACTAAATATTTGCTGAATATTATTTGAGAGATATGCTGACTGTTGCATTAAATGCAGGTTTTGAGACAAGATACAGGTGACCTACACCATACTGGGCATGAAATGCTTGAACATCAGCCATGCAGTCAACATTTATTGGGCTCCTTCTGTATGCCAGGACACTTCCATATGCAAGGTGCTGGGCCACCGTAACAGGCCAGCACTGCAGCTCTTGCGCAGTGTTGCAGTCATTACGTGGGTCGCATGGTCCACGTTGAAGAAAGGTTCATTTTCAGTTGGGACCTCCACTCGAGAAACTTCTTCCTAAAGGGCATGAACAGACCCAACAAACGCAGACACCCTAACAAAGATCACTCAGATGAAAGAGAGAAATCATGTGGTAAAAACAAGTCAGTCTAGGATATTTCATAATGCATAGTTGAATAAGGATTAATTTTAGAAATATATATGAAGACAATAGAAATCTATCTGTTTCTGTAAAACTGATGATGATAACACTTTCACACAGGTACAAAGGTACTCTTCACAAACAATTGCTACATTTTTGTTCAACCACTTTTAGTATTATTTTCTCAATTTTAACTTAGAATTTTGAAATTATTGGCAGGTATAATAATAAACAGTGTTCAAATAAAGTTTTGTTGTTGTTGTTTGTTTGTTTTGTTTTGTTTTTATGCATAAAGCTGCTATAAGCATTTGCCTGGGGGGAAAAAAAAGTCAAGCAGGCAGCCAGCACTTCTGCAGGGCAGACTGGAGGGATGGACGGCCTCTCCAGCAATCTATTGATTTCCACTGAAAGTCAACTTTGAGCTATTGCATTAGCATAGACTAAGAGTTATTCCCAAAGAGCTATAAGGAAACTTTTTTAAGGTGGTATATTCTTAGCACAGTCTCTGTGGAGTAAGAACAGTGGGAGGTACAGAGAGAACAATCAACAGAAATTGGAAGAAGTGAAAACCAGGTGCTAAGCACTCAGATAGCCCCCTTTGCCCCACGGCAGAGGAAATGGGGCCGCTGGGTAGTCTGCCTGGTTGCTGTACGTGCTTGTGCTCACATACAGAGTATGGTTCTTAACTCAGTGCAGTACATTATCCACAAAATATTTCATCATTTTCACACAACCTTGATTAAAAACACTGAGCGAATATTGATTATTTGGTTCCTTGTCATGGAGGATCTTCAGTGATGATCAGTCAAGACTGGCACCCAGAGACCATCAAATTCCCTTTAAGAACCCTGTCCCTGCGAGGGCATATGTCAGGGCCAGCTTCCTGTATTCTTTCCTCTCATGTGGTTGTATTCCTCTCCTTCAGAGCACTTTTCTCATTGTCTACCTACTTAGTTACTGGGACGTGTATCAGTTAGCTGCTGCTGTGAAATAAATGACCCTAAAACTCAGCAGCTTAAAACAGTAATGAACATCTCTTACCTCACATAGTTTCTATGGGAAACATTTGCATGTTATACAAAATATGGGAAAGTTTCCCATAGAAACTTGCAAAAGGAATTTGCAGGTGGCTTGGCCAGCTGGTCTTGGATCAGGATGACTCACGGGGGTGCAGTCGAGCCGGCCAGGGCTGCCGTCATCTGGAGGCTTGCCTGGGGCGGGACAGCTCACTAGCTGGCCACAAGTGGGTGCAGGCTGTAGGCGGGAGGCCTCAGCCCCTCTCCATGTGGCCTTCTCCACAGTGCTTCAGGATATGGCCTGGCCTCCCCCAATCGAGTGAGCCAGGAGAGAGCAGCATGGAAACAGCAAAGCAGCAAAGCTGTTTAGAACCCAGCCTCAGAAGTCGCACAGCACTATTTTCACAGTATCGTAGTGTGGGGGCCTTTGCAAGGACACAAATGCCAGGAGATGCAGATCACTGGGGCCAGCCTGGAGTTTGGCTGCCCCAGGGCAGTTCTTTGTCTGTCTGTACAGCAGCTCCCCCATTCACGGTTTCACTTTCTGCAGTTTCGGTTACCCACAGACAACTTCAGTGTGAAAATAGGTGCGTACAGGACAATAAGATATTTAGAGAGAGAGAAAGAAGCCACATTCACATAACTTCTATTACAGTATAGTGTTATAATTGTTCTATTTTATTATTAGTTGTTGCTGTGAATCTCTTACTGTGCCTAATTTGTAAATTAAACTTTATCATAGGTATGTACGTACAGGAAAAAACATAGCCTGTATAGAATTTGCTACTGTCGGGCCGGCCCGGTGGCGCACTGCTACAGTGCGCCGCTTGGGAGCACGGTGGCGCTCCTGCCGAGGGTTCGGATCCCACATACAGACCGGCCACTCACTGGCTGAGCGAGGTGTGGGCGCAGCACTGAGGGTTGCGATCCTGTTGCCGGTCCTGGTCCGGTACAGGTGCAACACTGAGGGTTGCGGTCTGTTGCCGGACATGAAAAAAGACAGGTTCGGATCCCACATACAGACCGGCCACTCACTGGCTGAGCGAGGTGTGGGCGCAGCACTGAGGGTTGCGATCCCATTGCCGGTCACGAAAAAAGACAAAAAGGAAAAAAAAAAAAAAAAAGAATTTGCTACTGTCTGTGGTTTCGGGCACCCATGGGGTCCTGAAATGTATCCCTGTGGATAAGGGGGCTTCCATACTAACAGACCGTAAGCTCCATGACAGCCGGGAGCTCGGCCACTCCGGCCCAGCCTTTGTGACACGGTGCCAAGCACACTGCCCCACACAGAGCAGTTGCTCAATAAATATTTCTAGAATAAATTTTAGAAAAAGAATTCTGTTTCTAGAATTTATCTCTACAAGTGCATGCCCTTCAGTATAAAGGGCACCTTCGTGGGAATGAAACTAAAAGTGTCCAAAGAACTACAAATATAATTTTAATAAAACTGGTAGAAACAAATGTTTTATAAATCACAGAATCAGTTCTACAATGAAAGCCAGTCAAAGATTTGGTCAGAGCCACTGAGACCTGTGACTGTAAGAAATGCTCGTGTTGTAGAACTGATGGTTAATTCAGGCACAGACACAGCAAAATGACAGAATATGACAATGCTGGATAGAAAAAAGCACACGGCCTTTTGGTTGGTTGAATTTCATTCCTTCAGCACGCATCCTGCGTCTACTTTGTTCCCGACACTGTCCTAGGCACTGGAAACACACAAGGAACGAGAGGAACAGAGTCCCCGTTCTCATGTCACACCGGTGATGGCATGTTCTGACCATCCTACATCAATCTGAGTCGGTTCTAAAATGAAATATCCCTTTTCATTAAGCCCTTCCTGTGTGCAGTCCCTGTGCTGAGTGGCAGACATTGTCTTATATTAGCCAGTTAGGACAATCCCTAAGAAGACTCTCAGGCAGGGAAACAAAGTCTCTGGCCCCCAGCTCTGTGCGTCGCAGCTCATGTGCTTCCTGCCCGGCTCTGCCGCTGCTGTTGGGGATGCTCTTCCAGCTCTGGGACACCTAAGGACAACAAGACATTTATCTGGGTTCCCCCGGAGGTAGAGTCAGAGAGACACGTTCAAGTGCAAGTACTGTATCCGGGAAGTGATAGTGGAAGCACAGGCACAGGAGGGAGAAGTGAGCCAGGGATGGGCCAGAAAAGGGTTCGCTATCAAGTAAGTTGCTACTGTGCCCACTGTGGCCTCACGGCCCGGGGAACACTGGGAGCCAGCTGGGATCGTTCCAAGGGCTTATCCCATGAAGGGGCGAAGACACAGACATTTACCCAGCAGCTCCCACTGCCGGGGTGGGGTGGAGGTTTCCCTGGCACTTCCATTCCAGCCTACCCAGTGTGTGGGCAGAGTGGGCGGAGAGGTGTAGTGGTGGCCGCTAGAAGTCTACAGGCCACACCGAAACACAGGAGCCAAAAGACGGGGGCGGTAAGGGGACAGGCAACATCTGCGTCTGCACCTGTGTGAATTCATCCCAGCTGCAGCCTCTCGTTCATTTACCCAACACACATTTACTAAGAACCTACTGTGCGCTGTGCCTGCTCTGGATGCGGCTCCTTGTCTAGAGCTGGCAAGCGAAACTCTGGGTGGGTTATGTCCAGGCTCTCCCTTTCCTCAGAGGCCTGCGGTGCACTGAATTTCTAACACGAGCAGTCTAGGTCAAGAGGAGGGATCCTCCACCCCGGCCTGGCCTCGCACCCTGGGCTGTTTGGTCTGTAGTGAAAGCAAGTCAGCCAAAATCTGCTGGGCTGCACTCAAAATGGAGGGCCGCAGCTGGGTGGGTACATAGAAGGGCTTTTGTAAGGCTGTGAGGGTGCAAGAAGCTCTGGCTGACTTGGGACGTGTAGATTGGAGGGTGCACTGAAGTGGGAAATATGGGCAGCAGGAAGCAGGGCAAAAGGAGTCAGGGGGAGTCTTGGCAGCCATTTTGTGTTGGTTTTCCTAAAATGGCGCTGGTTATGTTCAGAACCTATTATGTAGCATCTCCACGCCCCATCCTCTGAGAGGTCACAGGCCGGCCTCCCCTGTTGCCTCTCTAGCCTCCTCTCTTCCTGAGGCTCCAGTCACCCCAGGCTTCTCTATTTGGGGTTGAAGGGACACAGGGGTTGGCAGAGAGAAAACGAGAGGTAGGGCTTCATTTTATTGCTCTCACTGGCAGTCAACATTATACGTACCACCCCCCGAATGCTCTTCCTGTCTGCACCTCAGAACCCCCCTCAGCTGTCCGGGTCCTCCTGAGACCTCTCTATCCACGCACCCTTCAGCTCCCCTGTACTCTGTGGCACTTCCTGTCCTGCTCCCACTCCTGCTAACGTGTCTCTCACTCCTGGAAGCCTAGTCAGAGAAGGAAAGGTTCGAGGGTACTCCAAAAGGTTCATGGAAAAGTGAAATTAGAAGGTAATAGGAATGTTTCCAAGTACTTTTTGAAGACCCCTCATGAAAGAATAAGCAGGGAGCTCCAGGAATGAGAGAACAGTGGGATTGGCATAAAATGGATTTTGTTGCCAAGTATAAGAATGACAAGGCTTTCAACATAGTGAGGGGCATGGGAAGCAAAGGGCCAGCCGGAGCCAGGAGCCACACGATTGCCCGGGAGGCTGTGCGCTCAGGGGTGCTGGGCCTCGAGGCTTGTAACAGGCACTCGGTGGATGGAACCAGATGCGTTCTTCCTCCCGCCCACACCAGTGAACAGGCACCGCCGTTCTCCACCAAAGTTGAGACAAGAACACAGGCAGCCCAGGCGGGCCACGAAGGAGAGTTTGCATTTCTCACCTGCCAACCCCGAGAAGTTCTCACCTGCTGCGTCATTGCCTACGTAAGTGAAAAGGACCTCATTTTTCAAGTGTTCCATTTATTCAATTATCAGTAACACTGGGTATTTTTTTGTATAAGTTTCTTGTCCATTTGGGTTTCTTTTGTGAATTTTCTCTTTATGGTCCTTACCAATTTTTAGTTGGGTTATTTTTCTCATTGATTTGCCCATCATATACGTTTCAAATATTTTCTCTAGTTTTTATGCACCTTACATATTTTTGGCATCTCTTACCATTCAGACGTTTTGTGTTGTTATTGTTTTATTTTGGTTTGGTTTTTTTCTAAGTCGTATGTAGTTATATATCAATTACGCTAGCCTCGGTGTCATGCTAGGGACGGCTTTTCTCAACCCAGATTCTAAAGATGTGTTGTTTTGCTTCCTCCCAGTGTGTTAAGACTCTTGTTTGTTTGTTTTTGTTGGGAAGAAGGAGGCTATCTGTTGTAAATTTTCTCTTTAATCTAGAAGCATTAACCATTGCTCTTAGAGCAAGAAGAAACTTAGAAAATCACCTGGGCCAGACTTCATGTGGGCAAAAATAGTTGTAGACCCTTAGTGGAGGAGGCTCAGGGCAACTCAGTCACTGGAGCAAGCCCTGTATCTAGTGACAGCAAGAGATGCTTACAATGCGGCCCACGGCTGCCTAGCTCCAGAGGATTCTTGCTACACCACCACCACGTGACTCTGCTCTTACGAAGTTTCCTCCGCTCTTGCCCCACCCAGCAGGGATAACATCTCCTGGCAGTCACGGGTTCCCCCTTAGTTCCAAACAATCACCTGCAAGTACAACCAGCATTGGTGCTGGTGACACCACCAAATCACCGATATGAATAACCACTGCATGTCCTCAGATTCTGATCAGACTCTCCTCCTGAGAGCTCAGGTTCCTCCCTTCCTGCCCAGGACCCAGCACAAGATCGAGTCACCTCCTCTTTCAGATATTCCAAATGCCATTCCCAAAGCACCATCCCTAAGACAACTACTTCCAAAAAAGATTTTGACTTGTACATAGTAGAAGTTCCAAATAGCAAACATTAAGTGGCTTTTCCAATCACTTTCTTGTTGTTTGCTGGAATTCTACTTTATTGGACATTGCTCTAATAAGAGAGATTTATATAGATTTTCAATTTAATGAAATTTGAACTGTACCTGGTTGGGTTTTTTCCCCAAAGATCTTCAAAACAATAATTCTCTCCACTGCCCATGGAGAAAATTCATTCATCCATTCTTTCAAAAACAAAATAGAATATATGTATTTTGAACACTTATCCTATATCACAAACTGGTCAATTTATTGCAAATATGGTATCCACACCCTTTGCAATGGGACTTGGCAGTCTCTCCTGTCAAGAAAAGGGTTCTATTCCCTGCCCTCGAATCTAGGCTGGCCATGTGGCTGCTCTGGTCAATAGAATGTGTCAGAGGTGACACTGTGCCAGTCCTGAGCTTAGGCTCATGGGGACCAGTGCCGTCATTATACTAAAAAGCCTGCACTTACCTGCTGGAAGGATGTGGGGGGCCTCATGGACCCAAGCCCAGTCGTCCCAGCTGTCCCAGTTGAGGCCCTAATAAGGGAGTGAGCCCAGTGGAGCAGCAGAGCCACAAAGCTAAGCCCCGCTCAGTCAAATGAATGGCCCAGTCAACATGCAGACCCTTGAGCAAAAGATTAAAGTTTATCATTGTATGTTCCTGAGACTTGCTGGTTGTTTGTTACCCAGCGCCACTGTGGCAACAGATAATTAATGTCAATATGGGTGGTTCAGAAAATTATATCAGTGCTTTATATTCAGGAAGTAGAATCACAACCAACACTTGCCCTCCAGGAACTTACAGTCTCGTGGGAACACAGACCCATAAGGCAGCAACCGGGATACAGCTGATGTGCCCTGGGAGACAGCTATGCTCGGCATCCTCTGGTAGCATGGAAAGGGGATTCCTCATGGGTCAGGAACCAGAGGAGACTTCTCTGCACCTGGGAGATGAGTCTTGAGGGAAGGTCCAGAGTCCACCAGGCCAACATGGGGAAAAGCATTGGCTATTGCATAAGCAAGTCGCTCCGCCCTGGAGTTTCCCATTCTGGAGATCTGGGGTGGGACCCAGGAGTTTGCATTTCTAACAGGTGCCCATGTGCTGCTGGTCCAAGAATCACAGGTACAGAGGTCAAGAGCATGGGGTCTGGACTTCAAATGAGCCTGAGATCAAGTCCTGATAGTCTTTGACAAGCCATGGGATCTTAAGAAATTCATTTAACTTCATTCTCAATTCTCTGAGTGCCAATTTCCTCAACTGAAAAGTGGGAATAATGCTACTCACTACCTCATAGAGTTTGAGAATTAAATGAGATAATCCATGAAAAGCCCCCAGCGCAGAGCTGAGCACGCAGGAACACTCAGGAAACTGTGTTATTTTAATCATGATTATGGTACTTCCTGAGCACTGCTGGAGTGTGACTTGCAGAGAGGGGTGAGGGATGGGCCAGGATGACAGGGGCCCTGGGTCAGAACCTGATTCCAGAGATTGTTGAATTGAGCCTCAGAGGATCGCAGGACAGGAGTAACACCATTAGATTCATGTTTCCGAAAGATCGTTTGGGCAGCGGAGTGAAGGAGGACCTGGTGGGGAAAGGTGAGCCAGGAGGCAGCGAAAGCGTGAGGAGGCAGCTGGTGGTCTCTGGGCATACCTGGAGTGGGTGACAGAAGCAGGAAAGGGCACATGCAAATGAGAGACTTCCAGGAGCCTTTGAACCAGCACTAGAAAACATCCTTCCACATCTGACTTTGTGGATGCTACGTCACAGCTCACAAGCATGTCATGCTTAACATGGCAAACATGGCAAAGCAGACTCCCGACCCCCCACTCCCACACATGCCCACCCTCCCCACTGTCAGTCTGTCCGTTTCAGAAAATGGACACCAGGATTCTGCAACGTTCTGGGCCAAAAGCCTCGGAGTCCTCTCCTTCCTTCCCTGCCTTCTCCCTTCCTCCTTTTCTTTTCTCTCCCCCACCCCTGTGTCCTTCTCTGTCTCCCCCCTCACATCCACCCTTCAGCAAATCCTGAGCCTCCATCCTTTGCCACAGAACCAGAATTGGCCCATGGCTGACCACCTGCTCTGTCTCCTCAGTCGGGTTTCCACCTCCTCTTGCCCAAGTGACTCTTGTTTCCTCCTCGCTGCATTCTGTTTCTCTCTTGTTCCTCAAATCTCCTCTCCAAACAGCAACCACCAGGAGCCCTTTAAAATGTGAATCCAATCATGACCCTACACTGCTTCAGAAGCTCTGACGGCTCCCATGAGACTCACAATCTGAAGTCCTTTGTGCCTCCCCTGTGCCTGGCCTTGCTGCAGCCATGCTGACCCCTTGCTGTCCTCCAACCCACACACACACCCCAGGGCCTTTGCACTGGCTGTGTCTTCTTCCCACAGGCGTACACTCTGCTCACACCCTCCCTTCCCTCTCATTTCTTCAGATGTCATCTCCCCTCCATCCAAACTCTCCTGACCACCTAATCCAATACAGAGCCTCGTTCACTTGCTTATAATTTGTTTCCTCTGAGACATCGGAGCTGGAGCCTGCTCTGTTCAGGTTTTACCCTCAGCTACTGAACAGAGCCTGCCACCATCGCCACCATCATTAAACATGTCCCCAAAGACTGAGCATGGCACCAACATGCAGAATGAATGGGACCCTCCTGGATCAGAGCCTTCCCTTGGGACAGGACCCTGGGAGGAGCAACCCGGCTGGCCGCACTAACTGCTGTGCTGCTCAACCTGTGTGGAGCTTGGAAAAGTCACCAGGTTTTTACAAAGTTCGGCTTGTCTGACAAATGAGAATCACCGTCCAGCAAGTGAGATTTTCATCATCTGGAATGCATGTGAAGGAAGAAAATAGATAGGCATTACGTGGTTTATTTACTTTTCCCTCTGGCTCTCTCGGGACTTCTGAGAAATCCTGTTTGGACAGTTTCATGACTCGGAGGCAGCCCCAAAGCACCCTTCCCCAGCCGGGTCCTGGCGTCAGAAATAATGAATGGAAGCTCGGGAGAGATGTGGTTTATTTGTCTAAATACTCCAAGTTCCTAAGCAACGAGGACAGCAGGCTGATAAAGTGCTCTCCTGTCACCCAGGGCAAAACCTTGAGCTGAGTGTGGCCCCACTGTCCTTATCAATAAAGCTGAGGTTAGGAAACTGGCCTCACTGAAAATTGGCAGCCAAAGCTTGACTCAGAGCTTTGGAGCCAACTAAGCTTATCTAAAACATGTTATTGAATTTAAAAAAAGAAAATCAAAAATGTTGTATGTTCTTAAAACTTTAGCTAAAAGGTAAATGTATCAAAGTTTTAAAAACTCAGATTGATAATAGATCATTTTCAACATGTGATCCATATTGTTACAAACTTCGAAGACCAACAGTGCAGGACTTAGGAAGAAACAGTTTCATTCTTGTGGAACGTTTCCTACAGCAACTTGGGAAAATCCTCATGTTGAATTTTCTTCTCATTTCACAGAAATTGTGGGCAAACTGGGAAAGCCCGTAGGAGCGGGCATGTGCCTCTGCACACTTGGGGACCCGCATGCTCTTCTTAGAGCGCAGAGAATGTATCATACACACCTGCCCATCGTTAGCTGACAGCCCTATCACATCCAAATGATAAAGGCAGTGAAATATGCCACTTACACAAAAGTTGTGATTGACGTGGGTCTCCGATTTCTAACCCACACTTCCTCAGGTTTTCTTTATTCTCTGGGAAAGACCTAACATAATAAGATTCTGGCTGGTTCACTTTGCTACAGACAAAACGAGGATGACAGGTAACGAATCTCTGTAAAATACAGCTTTCTGTTCCAGATATTTCCAGTGTCTGGACATGTGCGACCGTCTTCAGTGGCCATAGAGGGCTTCAACTCTGGCGTTTACACATCGATCTTCGTGTGTGTTTGTGGACTTGAAGTGCCTGTTTCACTCTCAATCCAAATTGACTTTGTTAATTTCCTGAGGCTGCTGTAACAAATTAGCAGAAACTTAGTGGCTTAAAATGATATAAACATATTCATTACTTGACAGTTTTGTAGGTTAGAAGTCCTGCACTGGTTTCACTGGGCTGAAATCAAGGTGTCAGCAGGGCCAGTTTCCTTTCCGGCATCTCTAAGGGAGAATGCGTTTCCTTGACGTTTTCAGGATCTAGAGGCTGCCTGCCTTCGCTGGCTTGTGGCCCCCTTAGACCTTTGAAGCCAGCTACTTTGGGCTGAGTTCTTCTTACAGCTCAGCACTCTGACTCCTTCTGTCATCCCTCCTTCTCTGACTCTGCCTCTCCCGCCACCCGCTCCCACATTTAGGGGCCCTGATGGTTATTTGGGGCCCACCCAGATAATCCCAGAAAATCTCCCTATTTCAAGATCAACTGAGTAGCAACCTTAGTTTCACCTGCAACTTTAATTCCCCTTTGCCATGTGACATTACATATTCTCAGGTCAGGAATTAGGACATAGACATCTTTGAGAGGCTTTAATTCTGCCTACTATGTTAACCAAATTAACCACAAAGGCACCCCACACCTAGAAGATATTCACACACATGCACACACACAGCAGCAGCACTTCAGGCCTGAGCTCCAGGACCAGGTGGGTAGCCAGGCACGGCCCACACAAGCTCCCTGGCCCGCAGGCCCCAGCACCCACCTCCTTCTTGTATTTAAGGTAACAGTTAATCACAGCAAATGACTTTAAAACGCCTAGAAAGCAGTTATAAAAATACTCAAGAATATGTAAGCATGGTATATTCTTGAAGGGATGATAAAATGATGTTATAAAATCCAAACTAACTTTAAAACAAAATTTCTAGTGACAGAATCCCTTCACAGACATGAAATAAATTTACAGGTAAAAGAAAAAAATGATTTCAAACATGTTATTATTTGTCTTTGTCTTAGTTCATTTGAGCTGCTGTAACAAAATACCTGAGACTAGATAATTTCTAAACAAAAGAAATTTATTTTCTCATAGTTACAGTGTCCGGTGAGGGCTGCTGTTTGCTTCCAAGATGGTGCCCTGTTGCTGTGTCCTCCAGAGGGAATAAAACTGTGTCTTCACATGGTAAAAGGGACTGAAAGCAGAAAAGGGGGGACCCACTCCCACAAGCCCTTTTATAAGGGCGCTAATCCCACCTGTGAGGGAGGAAATCATGACCTTCCCACCTCCCAGAGGCCCTGCCTTTCAGTACTGTCACCTGGTGATGAGGTTTCAACACATGAATTCTAGAAGGCCACATACACTCAAACATAGCAGTCTTCATTCCTTCTTTGAATAAGCATTTCTTGCAACACCTACAACACGCCTGGCACATGGCTAGGGACGTAACAAGGCCCCAGAGAGATCAGGTGGCTGCCATTTTGAAGTTTACATTCTGGAGGAGAGGGTAGGCTGGTCACTGTTTTCTCATTCCTGTAACGAAATACATCCAGTGCTTTAGATGTCCCAAGTACTGGAACACAATGATGCATACCGTATCATTTTTACTCCATTGCCTAACGATACTTACTCTCCTTACACGATGACCTTGAGAGGTTGAGAGTGCACTGGGTTGGGAAGCAGAGGTTTGAGTCCTGCTGTGTGAGCAGGGAAACCTCGGAGCCCCGAGACCTCTACCCCTCACTGGTGACAAGAGATGATCGCACTAGCGACTTCCAAGATCTCTGGACGTGTTTATTCACGCTCCAGGCCAAGTTAGAGCAACAGAAAGAGTCATTCAGTAAAAAACAAACACAAAAACTTCCTCAGTTGCTCAACATCCAGACACACTTGTGAAATATTACTAAATGAAGGTTGACCAGTCATCCCCAGGCAGTGCCACCCATAGGACACAGTACCTTCTGCTGGTCAAAATGTTTAAAATAGAAAGAATGCCAGGAAAGGACCAACCCTGTGCAGAAATCCTCAGAGCAGTGAGGGTGACCCTGTCTTTGCTGGGTCTGTGCATAGCTAGGGCTGACTGTCTCCTGGCCTGCTTCTTCCTGCAGCTCCTGTGATCCAGGTAGACGCACCTGGGTTGTGAGCAGTCTCCTGTGTTCACTCCTCCTTCAGATATCTGCCACTCCCCATGCTGCTGGAGCCCCTTTGACCCTCTTACTGGCCTCTTGGTGGCAGGACTCAAGGTGACTCACACCAATTGTCTCTTCTGTGTGGCCACATCAGGCCCTCAGGAAGCTTTTCCATGCTTGTTTTAAAGTGAAGCTTTATTATTCAGGCATGGTAAGGCCAACAGATCAGGAGATGACTGCCACTGAATGACAGTTTGTTACAGTTCCCAAGAGGAGGGGTCACACCATGCCACAGGGGCCCACAGGGATGCACCAGGGCTGGTCAGGAGGCAGAAGGAGCAGGAGAAAGCATGGCCAAGAGCCTCGTTGTGGTTTTCTTGGGACAGAACGGGTGAGGCAGGGTAAGCAGGGTTAGGATGTGCTAGTTGGAATAACTTCAGCAGGCTCTAGGATGGACAGGTTGCTCTGAGTTGTCTGGTACCTGGCCCTGGCATGATTAGGACACGGGGTATTGGTCTGCAGTGGGGGAGATGGGTAAAGGAGGTGGCTGGAAGAACTTTGGGTTGGTTGGTTTGCATATGGAAGGCACGCTTGCAGAGGAGGAGTCGGCTATCTCTAGGAATCAGCCTGCCTGGGAGGAGCAGTTGCTCCCAGGTCAGCAAGGCTGCAAGATGTCAGAGCATCATAAAATACAGAACATGGAAGCGTGATTAACACAGACCTCCTCATCCTGACCACGTCTGGGAGTGCCCTTCAGCCCCAGCCTGGCCTCGTCTGCAGCAGCCACAGGATCTGGGGCTTTCTCCCACCCGCAGCCACAGGCGTCTGGATCTGCCAGCTGCAGTGAACACATTTCAAAAAGCAGAGTGCCCTTGTGAGCAGTCTCTGTCTCTGCACATGACCTGTCCCCTCCCCAGTTATGGGAGGAGGGCCGCGGGTAGGACAGGGTGCATGACAACCACAAAACACAGCAGTTTTCTTCCAAGTCTCTTCATACATCTCCTTTCTCACCTTCCGTTGGAGTGCAGAAATTGTAAAACTTGTTTTTAAGACTCCCTTTCGTAAATTCTGCCTCTGAGGAGTTGGCCTCGCGTGCCATTTGGTGAATGACACCCATCACACTGGAAGCCTTGTCAACTCCCAATGTTAATAACCTGTTTGATGATAGTTGCTGTGGATACGAGGGAAGCAAGTCATAAACTTCAGAGGCAGATGCTGTACCAGCCGCTGTTTCTTGCTCAACCAAATCAACTCCCCACACCCGTTCCAGATGGCAGACTCCCAATTTTACTCAGGGAGCTCCCTCCAGACTACTGTGGGCCCAAGGAAGGGACAGCAACCCCAACAGCAGTGTAGAAGAGCACCCCCATAATCCCATCACCCCGCTGGTCTTTGGATTAGGCACCAGCTTCAGATTCAGGCTGGTGAGATACAAATCTACCAGGGACTCTGAGAAAGTCTTTGTTGCTCTTAAAAAGAGACAACCAGGATAAGCACAAGGTGGTATGTCCATACAATGGAATATTACCTGGCCATGAAAAGGAATGATACATGCTATAACATGGGTGAAATTTAAAACATCATGCTAAGTGAAAGAAGCCAGACACAAAAGCCCACACGCTTATGACTGTTTATATGAAATATCCAGAAACGGCAAATCTGTGGAGACAGAAAACAGATCAGTGATTGCTGTGGGCTGGGAGGGGGCAGAATGGAGAGACATTGCTTAAGGAGTAGAGATTTCCTTTCGGGGAGATGAAAGTGTTCTGGAACTGGATAATGGTGGTGGTTGCACAATGTTGTGCATGTACTACATGCTACTGAATTGTACCTTTAAAATGGTTAGAATGGGGATTTTGTGTTATACGTATTTTATCACAATTTTAACAGAGAGAGAGAGAGAGAGAGAGAAACAGAGGCAACCAGGAAGGAGCAGGTGCTTTTCTGCTGCTCCACATGGTGGTAGGAGAAGGTCATGCCAGAGCTGCTACTGCAGCTGTCCTGTGACCCTGGGGGACAGGCCAGAGCTTTAAGCCTGCAGCCAAGGAAACACAGAACACAGAGGCAAGGAGAGGCAGGGTCCTTGGTGTCTGTCCTGAGCTGCCACCACTCAATTCTGGAACATCCAACCTCAGGGTTTCTTGTTTTGGAAGACTTTAACTGTGCCATGTAGAAGCCAATCTCCTTGGAGTAGTTATTATCTCTTCTCAGACCACTACACAATTTTCTTTTCAACTAACTGCTGATCTGAGAAATACAGCTTGCCAGGAAAGTCCCTTGAATTCCCAAAGGGCAAGTTACTTCTTTCCTGTCCCCTTGACAAGGTGTCTACCCAAATGGCAGAACTAAAGAGCAAATTTGATTTCACCTCCATTCCAGATATGATTAAATTAATCTTGTTGTAGATGAATGGGGGGGCAGGGACATGGAGCAGAAAGCCTCTGGGGTATTTGCTTAGTTAGGTTTTGTTTTGCTTTGCTTTTCCTGCAGCCTCCAGACGTTTTCGAGGTGCTTCAAGAGTATAAACATGCCCCACAGAAATCAGCAAGGTGAGGAACAGGTGCGAGGAGCCATCGAGGAGCCATCGCTCAGCAAGCCCACGGGCTGCTGCCAAGGATCCAGGCTTTTCTGCCAGCATCTAACATCCATCTCTTTAACCATCCTGTATTCACTGACCCCACCTAAAGTTAGTTTTACGACATTTAAATGTGGAAGTCAAAATTCAGTGTGCTATGCAAGGTCAGAATCCTTTACCAGAAGAAGAAAAAAGACTTGGACCCATGAGAATTCACAGGAAATAGCTCTGGGAAAACGGTGGTCTCAAAGATCCCTGTGATGTGGAGAGCAAGGGGGACTGGGCTGGAGGGAGGTGACAACAGTGAAAGGAGCCCCCACCACGAGTCCACCCACGTGGGCTGGGGCAGGTGCTTCCACCCCCAAGTGCCTAGAAACCAGCCACTAGGAGAAATGCGCATTCTACCAGGTGCTGAGATTTCTGTGATTTTATTTGCTTCTTTATATTTTTTCTGGATCTGCCAATATTTCACACAATAAACAGGTATTATTATGCAAATCAGAAAAACACCTTACTTTAATTCACACTGTTTACAAGGCAATGTGTCAATAAGTTTTTAAAGGCATTTGGAGAACAAATCTCACATTTTTTCAGCTTCGTTTAGCATATTTTAAAATGTTCAGGCTACCTCTGGGGTGTCACCTCTGGCTCTGTGGCTGTCAGCTCTGACCCAGACTGGGTTCCTCTTGAGTCCCCAGCAGAAGGGCCAGGTAGATGACGAAAGGCAGTCCCTCAGCCCTTAGGCTAGGTGTCTTAGACTTACTTGGAGTGAGTTTCCCCTTTTACTGCCAAAGCAATATGAGGGTAGAATTGTTTTTAATTTCAGCTGGAAAAATACCTTTGGTGCCACGATTCACTGTGGAATACACAGCCCCACACGTAGAACAGACCTCAGGCCTGCACCTTGGAAGCATGCCTTCGAAAAGTTTCTAAGCTTTTTGTGTCGTTAGGCAAAGCTGTGAACCACAGGATAAAATGTCACAAAGCTAGCTCGTTTGGATCTGAAAACTTTAATCAGAAATCTCCTGCCTTGAAGGAAAGTTCCTGTTCAGAGTAAAATCCTTAATATCTCCGTCTTCTGATTTCTAATGTGGGGTTCTTTGGACCTCTACTTACTTCCTGCCTAGCATTTGTACTGGGATTTTTTTCCCCCATCTATTGCTAGTTTAAAATATTTTATAGTATTGCAGACTACTAAAGTAGATTTTTTTGAGACTAAATTAATAACAGGACAAGGATACTCACTCAGTTATGCTTTAGTAAGATCAAGAAAGAAAGAAATCTAAAAGTTCTAGAGTTTTAAATACTTTAAAAATAACTGGAAAAGTAAAGGCCTATTTTTAGGAGACAATTCAACTTATTCCAAATATTCACTTTATGGAGTCTCCTCATTTGGGGTTCACATTGGTCATTTGGAGGGCTCCCTTGCTTGTGGTAGTGGTGCTAGAGAATTGTGTATGTTTTATGAGTAGACTCTCGAATAAGAAAAAAGAAGGTTGTGTTTAGGCTAGTTAGGAATATGAATTTACACTTTTTTCTTTAACCTACAAATAAAAAAATAAAAATAAAATGTCAGACTGTACTGTGGGAGGGATTTTCTGGTGTGCATTCGTGGTAGTAAAGTTATTCTCCCTTATTCTCAGGACAGTAATTGGTTCACCCAGGTAGCTCTGTTTTAGAGTTTGATGTTTACATAGAACCATAAATTTATTGGGTGGAGAAGAGGAAAAATGCCCTTTAATTTGCATTCGAAGTACCTGGAATTTGAAGTATTCCCTTTGATAAATAATGTCACAGCAATTCTTGGTGGGCAAAGATTCCACATCTCAGTCTCTGCATCAATCACAAAGTGGAAGAGGAAACCCACAGGCCGAGAAGCTCTTGTTTAGCATCCGGCTTTGCCAGAAATGCCTGCCTAGAATTTACTGTAAACAAAGCGCCAGCCACTCCCTGCAGCAAAAATCCCCCCCAGCTTTACCTCCACTCTTTGCATTAAGAAAGAAAAAGTTTCTTCCTGTCTGCCAAGTGAAGTTTCCTTTAAAACTTTGAAATGTGTAGATTTTCATTGATGTCCAAATTCACCGACTTTATTCCATGTGAATAAAGCACTTTTCATATAAAAAAAAACTAACCAAATTAATAATGATGATGATGATAAAGCTCAAAATAAGATGGGCGGCAAGAGCAGGCTTCCTCTGTGCGTCCCCTCCCAGGATGGCTTTAAAGGGAACCAACGCACAGGATCCAGGCCACCCACCTGGAACCTTAATTAACAGAGAATTGTGTGTGCATGTGCGTGTGCGTGTGTGTGTGTGTGTGTGTGTAAAATCTTAAAGTTGTTGATTTCAAACCTGTTCACTGCCATTCACTGGCAGACCCACCCCTCTGCCCCAGCTGATAATTCCAGTGTAGACCTGTGGCCCAAACTGAGCCAATCACAGCTCTCTGTGAGATTTGGGATCAAAAGGAGACAGTGGCCAGTGTCTTTCTGGAGCTAAGATGAGCAGGACATGATTACAGGGAGCTGACAGCAGCCTCACTCCCCACCAGGTGAAGCAAGCCCATCTCCAGGGTGCAGTGTTGAGGTTGCCATGAGCAATAAGAAGCAGAGGAATGTTCCAGCAGTGTCACTTGAGGCCCAGGCCCAGTTACCCTCAGTAACCTTCCCACAATATCCATTTATAAGTTTGAACTAGGTAACTGTCCCTGGCAGCCTACACAAGTGACCCACGTGGTGCTGGTGGCAGAAAAGGAGCAGCCATGAGGTTTGGGACACTGTGAGAGCCAGTGTAGCCCCTGCAGATAAGGAGGGCATGCAGAGCAGTCACAGAGCCCAGGGGAGTCGTGGGGGCCACTCAGCTTCTTGGATGCTGGAACTTCCAGCCCTTTATCCCCAAAGCTGAAGCTGCCTGGTCACCTGTCAAGCAAGGACTGCCTCCTTGAAGCCCTGTTCAGTCCAACGACAGATGTGTGCCTGGAAGGCGACAGTGACAGCTGAGCAGAGCCCATGACTGGTGCCTGGAACTGCCCTCGCCCTCCCAGACACTGGCATCACTGCCCAGAAATCTACCCTCATGTGGCCTTTCGGGCTTACTGTCTGCTTCTCTCCTTCAATTATGTAGCCCAAACCCACCTGCTGTGTTTCCTAGTCTATGACACCCCTGTCCCCCTTGAAGAGCACTGCTTGGATTTCTTCCTTCATGGCCAGGCGCGGACCAGTGTCTGAGTGTCAGTACCATGGCTCAGGATGGAGTCCCAGTTGGCTGAGGGTGGGCAGAGCTTTGCACCTGAGTGTGCTCAGTCACCAGGTCTGTTCCCACACCCCAGCTCATAGACTGCGTGTCCCATAGCCCACTCCAGCTATGCCAAAGCCGGGCCTGTCCTCCAGATGCCTTCCAAAACCCAAGCCTACACCCAGTGGTGTGATTCCTGCAAACCCCACGCATTTGAGCTTCACAAAAGGAAATGGATTCAAGGAGCTCTGCGCTGGAGGAAGTCCCTTAGAAAAATGTTGCTTTAAAGATTAGGCTTTAATCTAATCATTCCATTACGTTTCCAACCTGAGAAGTTTTCAGCCCTATTTTAAATGGTGTCTTTTCAGTGTTGTATCCCCTGCATCGAAACATAATTCCTAGCTCAGTGTGGGTTCTCAAGAAATGCTGTTAGGATGAAATTTCACATCGTTCCAGTTCCTGGTGAATCAGACCTAAAAGAGCGACAGGAACCAGCACACTGGGGAGGCGGCTGACGCTGCTCAGTCGCGCTTGTAAGCACACAAAGGTCACACAGATGCCTTCAACACAACATTTCCAAAACCAAACTATCATCGTTTAATCAACCTTCTATACACCTGTCCTTCCCAACCCAAATCATTGTCCCAATCAGGCATCTCACATTCAATCACCAGATCCCACTGCTTTTGCCCCCCAACCCCCAATCCTCTCATCTGCCCCCTCCTCTCCCTATTTATTATGAGACCTGCCTGTCTCCTCTGGTAAGACCTGTCTCTTCCGTGTCCATCAGTCTCTATGTGGCCATGCAATATCTGTCGTTGAAAGGTTGTCGCTCACACGATGAACCCCAACGTGCTTTCACATGACATACAAACCCTCATAATTTAGCCACTGGTTATCTTTCCAACTTCATTCCTTGCTACCTAGGGTAACCACCCAACCCAGTATTCCTGGGACCAAGGAGATGCCCAGGATGTGGGGCTTTCTGTGACAAAACCAGGAAATCCAAGGCAAACAGAGACAAGCTGCCATGCACTCCCACAGTGCTGGGCTGCCAGGGCTCCCAGTATGCCCTCCGCTATTTCCCCACCTGCAGTGTTGTCTCGAGCTGTTCATGCTGCCTGGATCCTTCCGCTGGTCCCGCTGTTTACTTGGTTAGCTCCTATTGATGCTTCAAGACTCAGCTCCAGAGGCACCTCAGCCTGGAAGTCTTTCTCAGCTTCCCTCTGGCAAAAGGTAACTGAGCTACATGCCCTCCTATGTGCCCATGGGACTCTCGGGCCACAGCCATCACAGCCCTGTCCCATGTTAGACATTTCTCCTTGTGCGTCTGCCTCTTTCACCAGATGGCAAGCTCTCAGGGGCATGACCTGTATCCACAGTGTATCCACAGTGTCCAGTCCAGCACCTGTCCCACAGGACATGGTCAATCAATAATTTACTGAACCAGTTACTCAAGAAGCCTTTTTATAATCCTTTGTTGGAGGTGGGGAGGAAATGTTTTCAATTCGGCCAAAATCCCAATCCTAATTAGTCCTTTAACCATATTGAATAAAATACCTTTCAGATTAGCTTTTTAGACATACAATTTCCAAAAGGAAACTAATCCAGAATGGGCCAACAGCCCTGGAATAACTTCCGTATCTACATCATGCTTTAATGATTAATTTTGGAAAAGTGCTATCAGATATTTAATTTACTGCAGTTTTGCTTTGGAATTGATATTCAGCAAAGCACGCTTTAAATTTGACCACAATAATACATCCCTGTTACTTTACAAGGATTATTATATGCTTAAATGATGTAGTAAATGTAAAGGTACTTCAAAATATAAACATAATGTATTATTACTAAACATAACACATGATTACCAAGGTTGTTTTATCCTCATTGTCATGCTGTGGTCTCCTGATACGTCCCACAGCAAACTGAGAATCCGGGGAAGTCAAGAACTGATTTAACTCCACCAGTTTACTAGTGTGGCACTCAGGCAAGTAATGTCACCGTTCTGAGCTTCCATCTCCATCAAAAACAAATAGGGACTATACTTTCTGCTTCACAGGGTTGCGGTGAAAATAAAATGAGTTAATGTATGAACAAAGCCTGGAGCTCCTGAGGAAGATGGTGGTGGTGATGAGGATGGGGATGCTGGTTGTAATGGGATGAAGACGGTAACAGAGTTGGGATGTGATGGTGTTGGGATGGGAGGAGTGTTAGTGACAGTGATGGTGTTGGTGATGGTGTTGTGATGGAGATGGTGTTAGTGATGGTGTTGAAATGGAGAAGATGTCAGTGATGGTGTTGAGATGGAGATGGTAATGGAGTTGGGATCGTGATGTTGATGGGATGGAAATAGTGTTAGTGATCGTAAGGGTTTGGGGATGGTGATGGTGTTGGTGACAGTGATGTTATTAGTGATGGAGATGGTGTTGGTGATTTTGGTGGTGTTAGTGATGGTGTTGGTGTTGCTGATGGTGTTGAGATAGAGATGGTGTTGGTGTTGGTGTTGGTGACATTGTTGAGATGGAGATAGTGTTGGTGAGTCTGATGGTGTTAGTGATAGAACTGGTGTCGGTGATGGTGTTGAGATGGAGATGATGTTGGTGTTGGTGATGGTGTTGAAATGGAGATGGTGTTGGTGTTGGTGATGGTGTTGAAATGGAGATGGTGTTGGTGTTGGTGATGGTGTTGAAATGGAGATGGTGTTGGTGTTGGTGATGGTGTTGAAATGGAGATGGTGTTGGTGTTGGTGATGGTGTTGAAATGGAGATGGTGTTGGTGTTGGTGATGGTGTTGAAATGGAGATGGTGTTGGTGTTGGTGATGGTGTTGAAATGGAGATGGTGTTGGTGTTGGTGATGGTGTTGAAATGGAGATGGTGTTGGTGTTGGTGATGGTGTTGAAATGGAGATGGTGTTGGTGTTGGTGATGGTGTTGAAATGGAGATGATGTTGGTGATTTTGATGGTGTTAGTGATGGTGTTGGTGTTGGTGTTGGTGACATTGTTGAGATGGAGATAGTGTTGGTGAGTCTGATGGTGTTAGTGATAGAACTGGTGTTGGTGATGGTGTTGAGATGGAGATGGTGTTGGTGCTGGTGATGGTGTTGAAATGGAGATGATGTTGGTGATTTTGATGGTGTTAGTGATGGTGTTGGTGTTGAGATGAGGATGATGTTGGTGATGATGATGATGATGATGGTGATGATATCGTTTATGATGATGATGTTCAGTTTGTGGGTCTGAAAGGTGACAGGTTGCTATGACAAAGCCAAGTGCCTTGCTCATAGGAAGGTGTTCAGTCAATGTCTTCTGACTGACTGAATGAACAAGTAGCTTTGGGAGTCCTTTTACTCTACCACACTTTGTCTCAATATTAAATTCAGCAGGTTCAATGATGTTTAACATTACCAGAGTCCAAATTCCACTTAAATAAGTGTGGAGCAAAAACTGTCCTTCCAGGGCCTGATTTTCCTGCTCGATAATGTTAACTTACGTATTTCAACTGAAACCTGGCTTCAGATGTTTGCGATTTTGACTGGTTTCCCTCTTCTTTTTTTCTGTCGCCCAGCTGTGATCTCGCCTGCTGCAGGATCCCTGCTGCACAGTTCCGAGGACTTCTTGACTGATCTTTTGCAGACACCCCAACTCTTCCGTGCCTGCTGCACTTGGTGTGCGTGAGGGAGCTGAGCATAAGGAAGCCTCTTCCCTTCCCCTTGAGCACTGCTTTGGACCAGTGACTAGAAGAAAGGTCCCAGCTCAATTCCAAAATTAGAATTAGTCATGTTTAATTAAATCTAGACTTTGGCAAAGAGGTCATTTTTGCCTCATAGTTAAGCTCCAAGAATAAACAAAGAAGTCACCAAAAGTGTGTGGCTCCTTCTTGGCCTAGACCACAGGGGTCACCACCCGTGTCTGTGAAACAGAGGTAGTGTCCATTCCTGGGCCAACCCAACTCCCACACCACAACTTAACGATCAGCCGTTACTTGTCCTTTCCTCCTCCTCTAGCAACGTCCAGACTCATTCCACAGATGCTTGTGCAAAAGCAGATCTATACTGAAACCAGATGAGAAAAACACTCCTGAGAGGAGGAAATGTTTTAGTTTGACAACTGAGGACTTAAATGAGTATGTACTGACATTAGTTTGTGCATAGAGATTATGATACCTCCACGATACCTTCACAGGAATTGTGCTAAAGGGGTCCACACTGCAGGAGCACTGGCCTGAAAAGACAGTGTCAGAACATAGAATCTGCTCCCAGCTATAGAATAAGTCAGATGTCTTTGAAAGGCATTTATACATAAGGTTTTATTAATAATGAGATCTCATTGCATACACAGAAGCATTTCTATTATCAATTGGCTTCCTCAAAAGTTCTTGTTATTGGCATTACTTAGACTAAAACCATCAAATGGGGCTGCAGAAGGAGCCCAGTGTTAGAACTGAGGAAGAGACAATATGTACACTCAGAAGTCTTTCTTAAGGGCCAAAGAAATTATAACCAAAATTACTTACTTAAAAGTACATCCCCGACTTCGGGAAGTGATTTTAGTCTTGATTTTTGGTTACATCGGTCATCTATTCATTTACCAATAATTTCTTGAGCACTTGCTATGTGCCAGACTCTGTTCTGCTCAGAGCATAATTCTTCTTTAGGCAATTATTACATTCTAAAAGGAACTTTCTGCAAAGAAGAAGCCATAATATGTGATTAAGTTCAAGTTACTGTCTTATAAGCAAAGCTACAATATGAAATCAAGTGTAGAAAGATCTATGACATTCCTCACTTTTCTAGTTAATTACTTTACATTTGAATGTGTGGAAATATTTGTTTCCTTTTTCTCTAAAAGTGTATGTAATTTCCTGCAGTGGAAGCCATTGTCAGAAGCACTAACAACCCTGATGCACTTGGACGTAAGCACCATTTTATATCACCTGTCAAAGTAAAGTCTCATCCAAACCATTTCTCTCTTCCAAATATCTCTCTCCAGACAGTCTGGGCTGAATTTTACCTAAGAATTAGAGGTGAAAAACTCACACATGAACATGAGTCTAAGACCCACGTCTGTCAGCTCAATTCTGCTAATTTACTCTCCTGGGACCTTGTATGAGGGTGATAGTTCTTTAGAAAAAGGATTTCCTACCTTAGAAATGAAGAATATCCTGGTGTCCATGACTGAAACATCATTTAAATCAAAACTGGGAGCCATTTTTAACTATTAAATGGGCAAGTGTCCGGAGTTGATGCACTAGAACTTGTGCACGTATATACTGCTGGGGGCCCTGGACATGGAGTGTTCCCTTTGCAAAAACCATTCACATGTCAAAAGTTACAGAAGTCTTGATTCACTTTGGATCAATAGATTCAGTCCTGGAGAAAGTTCCTTCAGAAACAGCATCTTTAGAAGGAAGCGATCTATTCATGAAGATGTGTCATCCAGATGCCACCCAGGGCGTCACTGTTCCTGGAGATCTCATCAGCATTGCCTGGGCTCTTCAGTGCCCACCAGGACTTTGTGGATTTTACAGGGACGTCCCTTCTCATGGTCAGCACAGCCCTCGGGTTTTTACTTCTGCACACCTCACTGCCATCGCATGCACTCTGAAAGAAAACTCAGGGTCTTCCTCATTGACACATGCATACACGTGCGTGCACGCGCGCGCGCACACACACACACACACACACACACACGTCTTTCCTAGCATTCACGAGTGCACAGGCCATCACAGAAGACTGGCCTGGGTGGGAAGGGGACTATGTGGGAAAGGGTCGGCATCACAGCCACACAACTCACTTTTGGTTGTCTCGGACATTCCTGCTTTTAAAATATCCTTTGGCCAACTCACCATACCATTGAAGAATGTCCACTGAATCCTCTGCTTGTTTTTTCGTCCTTTCCCATCTTGCTTCTTCAACGTCGTTCACTTTCTCCCCAGTCTGGAGACACTTCTCACATTACTGCAGGACTCACTCCCATCCTGCAGCCAAATTCCACTCCAGGCCTTCCTGTGCACACCGGCTCCAGCAGGGGATTTGGCAGGACACAGGTGCTTCCATTTATGGAATCCACCTGACAGCTACGGTGGATATGAGGGGAAATGTATTCTTCCTTTACAGATGTCCTAGGGAGCATTGTTTATAATTGTGAAACACTGAAAACAACCCAAATGACCAGCAATGCAAGTATTTAAAAATTTATGCCAGTGCTCACCTAGGTCTGGAGTGGGAGGGTTGGAGGACTAGCTGAAGAGCACTGTTTCTCTTCGGAGTGATGAAAACGTTCTGACATTGTGGTGAGACTTGCTCAACCTTGTGAAAACCACTGAACTGTACACTTCAAATGGGCGGACTTTATGGTACAAGAATTATATCTCACTAAAGCTGTTACCAAAAATAATTATGCTATATCCTCATAGTGAAATATTGCACAACAAATAAAGTCTGTACTTTATTCGTATGTGAGGATCCTGTCCACCTCTACCCCGTGGTAGGCTGAGGATGAACAATGGTGTTTTAGGAAGATGAATCTGGCTGCAGTGCTCCGTAGGTGATGGGTGGACAGGAAATGGTGGAGAACTCATAAAAACTGAACAGCACAGTGGCATCAATTGGGCCAGCTATGGCACGTGAGACAAGGGCCACTGGGCTCTATGGGCTGGAGTGGGTTTGTGTAAGAGACAGGAATCCTTCCAGGAGGAGATTTTGTGCTCAAGCCCCTGGAGTTGGAAAAGGGGACCAAAGAGGAGAGCAGCAAAATCTCTGTCCCCCAGACCGACCCCAGGAATCAGGGAGCAGGGGCTGCATGCAGAACCCAGAAGAGCTGCTCCTGCGAGGGCCTTTGCAGGGATCTGGGCTGGCCTCAGCTGTCAGCTGAATCACCAGGGAACCAGGTGACATGTGATTAGGGAAGAGGGTTCACCTTCATCCTGCACCTCGCCAGGGGCCACATACAGTGGAGAGTACAGGTCATGTGGGGGCTGACACTGGTTCATGAGTGGCCTGCTTTCAGAAAAAGAATACAAAATTACAATATAATTAGATATGAAAGTGAATACTCATATTGAATGAGAAGGGAAATTATAATAAATTACAATTGTTAAACAACTAATAAATAATGCAAGCATTGCAACAATCCAGAATGACAATATCTTATTAATTAACTACCTGACCCACTTGTATAATGATTTTCTTTTTTTCCAGATATTTTTGGCTGTATACTCTCACAGCCTTTTAATCTGTCAACAACTTCATAATATCATTTTCTATAGAAAGAAAAAAGGGATAATTTAGTCTTTGTTCTAGCATGATTGAAGGAAGTTTATTTTTTAGTATGGGTTGTTTAGGAAAGTTTCTTTCATCTTCGCAAATCTTTATTGATAATGTCATGTAAATTTTCAGAAAGATTATCAAATTGGGGGGAATTTTTCTATGATTTGTAAGAAAGATTTGGGAGCATTTCAGGGTTTCTAGTCTAATCACTTATGGTAAATATTCTCTGAATTGGTGACATCTGTTAAGTGGCCTGCAGTCACGTCTTCACCGTAGTGTTGGATGATAAGTTTATGTTTTCTTCATCAAGGTTGGCATTTTGCATCAAATCAGGAAGCCCTGAGTAAGACCCCATGGGGATGTGACTGGACAAAGCCATTTCAGGCTAAGGGAGGAGCATCACAACATGGTCTTCATCATGACCGGTTTGGCAACAGCGAGGTGTCCAGTTCCATGGGACGTAGTCACACCAGGGCGATGATGGAAGAGAGAGCAAAGAAACTGCTGGGATCAAGTAAGGCCATGGACAGTAGTGCTAAATGCTGGCACGTGGCTGAGACAGACCGTCATCCTTCAAGTTAAGCAACCAAAGGCCAGTTTTCAGACCTAAGCACATGAAAGCCAACAGTAAGGTCATTATCACTGAAATCAGACTCAACCAGGTTTGGAGTTCTATCTCTGCCACTGACGAGTTTACTAGCTTGCTAAGAATGATTTGACTTTACATGAAATTGACTGCAAACTGCACACATATATACCCCACTGAATAAAAACTAAATGAATCCCCAACAACTCAACTTTTCTTTAGAGGATCCCTAACGTACCCATAGACTCTCCAGCACCACCTGACAGGAGGGAGTGCGGCAAAGGCGAAGTCTAAGTGGAGAGAGACGATGGCCTTAACTACTGCCATTCAAATTTCTTAGTTTAGCAAATTTTCAAATACATACGACCATGTGAATGTAAAGCTGGCATCCCTCCAGGACGTTAGAAGGGTTCCATGCAAGCAAAGCTCAGTTTCATTAGTCTCACAGTGGAGCCACCTCTAGTCACACAGCTTTACCTGCTGTGGGTGAAGAATTGCCAACAGCTGCGTGCCATGAGGTAGGAGGAACAGACTGACACAGACGAACATGACTCCCTCACTGAAACCACCTGACTCCTGGAAGGGACTTGAGGGTGGCCTGCAGTCCTGGGTTATGCAGATCGAGGCAATGAGGCAGTGGCACGTAAATTATCTCCATGGATGTGAAACTCGTACAAATTCAAGATAAAATCACAATAACCAGTGTGGTGACAGATGAGAGTCTGAACCATCACTGTCACAAAGAAATGTACAGTGCAAATAAAAGTATTGACAGGACCTCATGACTGAGTGGAGAGCAAGAGAGATGGGAGTTTTATTCCTGGGAACTCAGAAAAGATGACGGCTTCATTCGCCAGAAGGCTGATGCTGCAGCATGAACAGCTCAGGTCATTCCAGTGTCACAATTGCCAGTGTTTTGGGAGAGAAGTGGGGAATGGAGCTATTTCTGCTCAAAGTCCACAAGATCAGGAGAAGTCTGCTGTGCTGACTGCAGGTGAAAACTCAGAAAAAAACATCTAAGGATGGAGGTAGCTGCAGCAGAGATGGAGGCAGGAAAGCTTTGCATGGAGTCAACGAAGAAACCAGGAAACCAGAGCTGCTGCCTGCACAGCCAGGAATGTGACCACAAGCCTCTCACTGAAGCCTCAGATGAAATGGGGCTCCCCGAGTACCTTTCCTTATGCTGTATCTGTCAGGTTTTACAATGATCCAATGAACAGAAACCCCCTCGACTTGGATTGAAGAATTAATGTAATTTAATGACCTGTATGAGGGAAATGCAGTTCAGGCTCTTATTCTGCTTCTTAGCCATCCCTTCCGCTCTCCTCCATATGCTGGATTTATCCTCAGGCTGGCTGTCCTCACAATGTAAGATGGCTGTCCTCATGCTGTGAGATGGCTGTCCTCATGCAATAAGATGGCTGTCCTCATGCTGTGAGATGGCTGTCCTCATGCAATAAGATGGCTGTCCTCAGGCTGTGAGATGGCTGTCCTCATGCAATAAGATGGCTGTCCTCATGCTGTGAGATGGCTGTCCTCATGCTGTGAGATGGCTGTCCTCATGCTGTGAGATGGCTGTCCTCATGCTGTGAGATGGCTGTCCTCATGCTGTGAGATGGCTGTCCTCATGCTGTGAGATGGCTGTCCTCATGCTGTGAGATGGCTGTCCTCATGCTGTGAGATGGCTGTCCTCATGCTGTGAGATGGCTGTCCTCATGCTGTGAGATGGCTGTCCTCATGCTGTGAGATGGCTGTCCTCATGCTGTGAGATGGCTGTCCTCATGCTGTGAGATGGCTGTCCTCATGCTGTGAGATGGCTGTCCTCATGCTGTGAGATGGCTGTCCTCATGCTGTGAGATGGCTGTCCTCATGCTGTGAGATGGCTGTCCTCATGCTGTGAGATGGCTGTCCTCATGCTGTGACATGGCTGTCCTCATCCAATAAGATGGCTGTCCTCATGCAATAAGATGGCTGTCCTCAGGCTGTGAGATGGCTGTCCTCACAATGTAAGATGGCTGTCCTCATGCAATAAGTTAGCTGTGAGATGGCTGTCCTCCTGACTTGTCCTGCCTAGAATGCTGCCAGGCATGCAGGAAACATCTGAGAGCTGTTATTTATGTGGGCAGCTCAAGCTGCAGACATCTTTGTAACATTTACTGAATGATCCCACATTTATTGACTCAGTTAATCCTCACAACAGCCCTTCGAGACTAATACCATAATTATCCCTGTTTTACAGCTGAGAAGACTGAGGTTCAGAGATGTTTACTCATTTTTCAAAACTCTCCAAAGTAGTAAGTTGAAGGATCCAAGAGCCCAGGCAGTCTGGCTCCAGGGTGCTGCCTGTCTCTCACTGTGGGACAAGAACAATTTAGCATCACCTAAGTATGGTGGCCATGAGGATGTGCCTCGCAGATCTCCAAGAACCCCAGTGGCTGCACTCTGAAATCCATTGCAGGGTTTGCTGGAGGCCACCCTTCCCCCAGGCTGCTCCCACCCATGTCTGGGTACAGCAGAGAGACAGAGACAGAGCCGGTGCTGGGAGACCCGGGATTCCTCCCACAGCCAGCTTGGCTGAGGTCTCCATCCGCCTTGCCGAACTCTCTTTAGACGGCACAGCAGGCTAGAACGCTTCCAGTGGACTACGATCCCCTCAGGCTCCCAGGTGTGGAGCGGCCCTCTCTCTTGCTCTCCACCTGCCTATGAGGCCCTGTCAATATTTTTCTTTGCACCATCTCTTGAATCCACTCCTTTCTCAGTTTCTTTATGGTGATGATGGTTCAGACTGCAATCCCTCATTACTGGGATGACTGTGATTATACTTCTCCTTTATTTGGCAGTCAGACCTGCACTGCAGTCTGATGCCACCCCTTCAGCTCCCTCCCGGTCTTCTCTCACTGGTGTGCTCTGTTATATGATCCTTGCACATTTCATCCGCCATGGCCTCTGCTCCTTGGAGGATCCAGACTAATGCATTGAAAATTATTTTATTTATATTCAGACATTATAATTATCCATGCAATATCAATACATTTTCAAAAATGTCAAGACTAGGAAAAGCAACAGCACAATAAGAATGATAGCTAAGAATTGCTGAGCATTTACCCTAGTACTGGCTCCTGCATTAATTCATTCAGCCCTCACAACACACTAGGAGGTAGGTGCTCCTGGCATCCCCATTTTACAAATGAGGAAACTGAGGCAGGGTGAGATTCAGGGATTGTTTTAGTCCGTTTTGTGTTGGTAAAACAGAATACGTGAGACTGGGTAATTTATAAAGAACAGAGGTTTATTTGGCTTACGATTCTGGGACAGCTGCATCTGGCATGGGCCTCAGGCTGCTTCTACTCATGGTGGAAAGTGTCAGGCAGCCGGTGGGTACAAGCAGATCACATGGTGAGAGGAAGCAAGCGAGAGAGAGGAGGTGCCAGGGTCTTTTTAAGCAACGAGCTCTCACGGGAACTAATAGAGCGAGAACTCACTCATTACTCCCCCCTCCCCAGGGAGAGCATGAATCCATTCATGAGGGATCCACCCCATGACTCAATCAGTTTCCAGCACTGCCACATTGGGGATCAAATTTCCACATGAGTTTTGGAGGGGACAACACCCCCGAACTCCATCACCCACTATGCCCTTTTTGTATATTGCATAGAACTCTGATACTTTGTCATTCCATAGGCACCTTTTGGCTACTTATTTAAAATTTTCCATCATTTTTCATTGTGCATTCATTTGCCCCATCACCCCCTGTGGACCCCATTCTCAAAGAGAACAAGCACTTCTGTGTTGCTTCCAGCGCCCATCCTTCCTTGGTACACAGTAGGTGCTCAATTACAGCTTGCTGGATGCTGTTAGCTGCCATCATACTGCATGACAGATGCTATGTCCTGCTTTTTGTTCATATGCCATGAGCTCTCCCGTGTTGCTTCACAATCTTCATAACCATTGGCTTTAATGACTGCATTATAGACCACGACTACCAAATGCTGACATTTAGGTAACCAGTCCAATACTGTTAGACATCCAGAGCTTCTAAGTGTTGGCCATTATAAATGAGGAGAGGAGCGTGTCCATGTATGTGGCTATTCCCAAGCGACTGTATTTCCACTTTGACCTGGGACACCCACTCCCCAGGGTTGCCCTCCTCTAATAAGTCATGGGGAGGAGGCATCTCTCTTCTGTTAAGCCACCCAAGCCCCCGCCTGTCTCTCTGCTGCTCCTAAACCTGGCACTCAGCCACGCAGCCCCGGCCAGCCTTCCTCCCCAGTCCCTCAAAGCACCTCACTGCAAGGCCAATGGTGGCCCACCTGAGGCAGCGGCCTCACACAGGGCATTGCTTACGGCTGCAGTATTAGGTCCTGGCTTCTGCCCGGTGCTTCCGAGGGGCTCCCTCTCTCCTCCATTCCTAGCCAGCCTCAAGCCTCCTAGGTTCCTAGGAACACAGCTGAGCCCCTGTGCACCTTGAACAAATGGCACTACAGGCCCATCTTTGCATTTTCCAAAACTCATTGAAGTGTGGTGAAAAATCAAGGGGCTTTAGGGGCAGTCAGCTTTGAAATCAGAGTTTTCTTTATTGCGAGCAAATGTGGGGCACTTTCTCACCTCTCCTGATTTGCATCTCTATTTGGTGTCCAAAGTCTTCCTAGGTCACAGGCTGCAGCCTTTTTCCTGGGCTGGAAGGGCAGCTGCACGGTGTGGAGTTACACGAGGTCTACAGGACTCTTGCAGCCTCAGGAGGGGCCTTGGAGAGGGGCTCTGGCAAGCGCCATGCTCGATGGACATGAGACACACAAACCCTCGGAGCAGAAGCCCCAGAACTGTCCCTCACACAGTGCTCTTACAAGATGCTATTTGAAAGCACTTTGTCACGGCTCTAATTCTCAGGACAGCATCTCGCAGCTTTCGCCTCCTCGCAGTGGAAGTTCTTTATTACAGAAATTATAATGGGACAAGAAAATCCCAGGAGGTAGGGAAGATATTTACAAGGCAAGAGCACCTCTCCCTTCTTTTCATGATTTGGGAGTGAGAGCCAATATTTACTGAATATTTGTGAAAAGCTTCCTCTGCACTATTTCCCTGAGCTGAGGCCAGCGTCAGGCACAGAACCGTTTGTGAGATGGGGCAATGGAAAACGCTTAGACAATGGGGTCGGCATGAGTGCCATCCGCATTCCACGGACAAAGGGGCTGGCACTCAGGGAGCTTCAGTAAAGTGCTCAAGGTCAAACAGCTGCTAAACAGAGGGCCAGGACCTAGCCCGAGTCCACGTGACTCCAGGTCCCAACCCCTAGCCACCTCAGTGCTGCTGTGATCCTTGCTAGTGGTGTTTTCAAATACTCCCCAGCATTAGCAGATGGGGTACTGCAAACCCAATACTGTAGCAGTTATAGTGAGTTTTACACAAATCATTATCAAAAGAGGCTTAACTTTCCATTGCAGTGTAGAATTTAGGATGCATAGTGTATAATTTCTCACGTTCGGCAGAGGAATTTCCATTCAAGTCAATTCCAAGCCAAATAATTATGTCCAAACCCTTAAAGTATATTCCCCAAAGATGCTGTTCATTGCACTGTTCTTTGATTAACTCACACAGACATGCACACTCTGAAGACTGATGGTAAGAAAGGCTTAGAGTTCTGCCGGTAAACAGTGCGCGGCCAGGGAGAGCCGGATAAACCATCCAGAACACAGCACCAGGACTTGACTCCACACTCGCCTCTAAGAGTCCATCAGGATTACAAATGCATGTGGATTCTGATCCCGGCGGCCATTTGGTGAGCTGTTTTAATTCATTTTGTGATTGTATTCCTCAAAATGACCTTCAGAAGATGATTTCCCAGAGACGACCAAGGGAAGGATCGTTTTACAATCTTTCTGAAGCATATTATATGTTCAACAATCCTAACCTGGGTGCCTGTTTTAAAAAAACCAGCACTGGGAGCCATCAAATCTCCTATCACACTTAGTGCCTATGGTGAGAAAACCCCACAAGAGTGGTAAAACCAGGATGGCGACAGGCCCCCAGGCAGTGGAAAGGGTATTCGTGGAAAAGAACACCCAAGCCTGATTCTCATAAACTAATTAGGTCAAGCCACCTGATCACCGATCATTGGCTTAAAGTGTTCCTAAGTGCACACCAGGCATGCACCCTGGGACCACTTATGCAACACAATGTTTGTTTTTATAGCAAAACCAAAGCTCTGCCACTGTCTTTGTTTGACAGAATCCAGGCTAACACAGAATCAGGCTTTGGAAGAAGTTGAGGTAGTATCTTCCTCGGAAGCTGTCATAGTGGCAGATGGCATGATGCTGAATATGACAATGTCCTGACCAGCTTCTTGGAGGGACAGGAGCCCAGGTGAGAAATGGAAACAGTGTGGAAAAGGAATCCCTCTCTGGAGTCATCTGGCTTCTCCAGGTGGGGTCTTCAGATGCCATTAGCAAATATATGAGAGCTATTCAGCGTTTCAATAATCTGCATAAAAATAAACAAGCACGCTTTGCAGAAAAGCATTTCTTGCATAAAATACCAGCTGTATTTGTGGATCATGATTGGTGGGTGAGCCACCTAATCCTATTCCTCACAACAAGGTCAACAAGAATAGACACAAACACATAGGGTTACATAGTCAAATAGGATGACAGGACTTGCAACATAACTGGCTTCAGGACCTTCCCAAAGCAAATTTTCATATGCAAAGTCCTGAGTAGGTTTGTAGTAAAGAAATACACTGGAGCATTTCCAAACCTAAGTGACAAAGAAGCCTGCACTGATGTCCTAAGGCTCTGGGTTCTGGGGAACTTAGTTTGTTCGAAAGACCACCCAAGACGTGGATGAGGATTCCAGAGGCCTCTGCCTTTATTCCTGATTGACCTCAGTGGACATGACTTGGACATTGTGGGCTTTTCTGGCCATCCAAGCAGTTAATGAACTTGAAGCAAACCCTCAAAAATTCTATGCAATCCTGTGTAAAGAATCTTGTGGTAAAGTGAAGAATACATATTCACCTCCTAAATTACATATCTGCTATAAAACAAACTGGCAGAACTACTGCCTGGTGACCACAAAGAGTAGTAATTTACCTTCAACTCAGAATGAAGGAGATTTGTCCTTGAATGGGCTTTTTTTTTTTAACCAGTAGGGAATATTTGCATTTGGGAAATCTGGGCCAGAACTTTCTCACTCCCCTTTAGAAAAACATTCTCTGGAGCCCCTGGGTTTGCCTGGTGACTCTGTGCAGGAGGGTAGATTTTTCACTGAAATACAAGCTGTACCCCCTCAGGGCCAGGCCCTGTTATCAGACATGGCCCTCAGCTCTGACCAGGGCAGAAAGAAGAGGGACAGATTTTTCTCCTCTTCTCCTTGGTCTCGTGACAACCCTGGGTTCTACATTGCAGGTTCATACGTGGTCCCGTGTCTTTAGTCTCATTTTGAAAACTGCAGCCCTCACGTGAAGAACAAGCAGGCAGAAGATGGAAAGAATAAGATCGAGTGTTCTATAGCACTGCAGGGAGACTACACTCAGCAACGAATAACTGTGCAACTTCAAGTAGCTATTAGAGAGGATTTTGAGTGCTCCCAACACAAGGCAGGACAAGTATCTGAGATGACGGATATGCTACTTACCCTGATATGATCATAATGCATCATAAAAATGTACCCAAATGTCACAGTGTGCTACATAAATATATACAATTATTATGAGTCGATTAGGAAAAAATAAATTAAAAAGAAAAAAAATTCCAGAGACAGAAGTAGATTAGAAACTGGGGGAAGGAACAGTGAGAAGTTATTGCTTAACGAGTCCAGACTTTATGTTTAGGATGATGAAAGAGTTTTGGAAATAGAGGTGATGGTCACACAGCATTGTGAATGTAATTAATTCCATGGAACTGTACATTTAAAGATGCTTAAAATGGCAAACTTTGTTATATATGTTTTACCATAATGATAAAAAAAAAAAAAGTGGGCAGGACGCTGGAGAAGACGGCGGCAGCTGGGAGCCCTTTTCAGAGACACAGAACATGGGCTCGGCTGTCTCTCACTCTCCTCTTCCCAGGAGGTCCAGGCCCTGCAGTCCTGCCTGGAGTCAGGACAGATGAGTCACGCTCCAAGAATTCTTCACTTTGCTTGGAAGATGAGCCAAGGAGTGGAAACTCCCCTGCATCTGGCGTCCGTCTGGGGGACACGGGGATGGCAGTGCTGTCTCCCAGACAGGGAGGAGAAGGCATGTGACCCTTTGACAGGGCTGCAGATGTGTCTGTCTCCTGAGGTTGCTCTTTATTCTGTTGGAGACTGAAAATCCTGGGCGAGAAGTAATTTAACCCAGATTTGTGGCTAATACGGATTCTCACAGGGGAAGTCGTGAGAACAAGAAATGGTCGTCAGTATTCAGTTCCAAAGACTTGTGTTATTGTTTATTTCTTCAACAAAATTGCAACTGGTTGATAATAGGATATAGACAGGACTTTATGAAAGAAGCACTTGTGATGGTCACAGATACCTGTGGAGGTCAAGGGGCCTGATTCCCTCTTTTATAGCTAGCAAATAAAAAGAGCATAGATAGTTCTAGAAAACTGGCCCTGGTGCCTGATCTCTCACCCCCAAACTAGAGCTTTCAGGTCCATTGAAGGAAGTGTTCTCACAGACACACAAAAAGAAGAGCCAGTGTGGATTGTGGCAATGACACAGGAGATTGAAGTGAAGAAGAAAAGATAGTTCAGATCCTTCTGCTCATCCAACCTCAGAAATCTAGTTCTGAAACTCGACAGGAGGAGTTGCCACAGAAACTCTCTGCAGTGCGAAGTGAGCTTCTAGCCACCTATCTTCCTGCTTATCAACACCCCACAGCACACCCAGAACCAGTTCTGCCATGAGGCATGCTGCACCAGCCTGTGCCCCGCAGTGTACCTCAGAGAGCCGATAATCAAGTGTGCGAGAATGTTCCAGGCTAGTTGTTAAACCATTGGTAGCTCAAAATAGACCATGGTGGGAGTATTTACACCACAGAAATTGGCAAAAGCTACAAATCATGACTTTCTGGGTTGTTTTGTTTTGTTTTGTTGAGAGAGAATTTGCCAGCACACCATTGCCTGAGCTGGAGAAGCAGGAAAACTGAGATGGATCTGGCCAAGGTGCAGGACTTTGAGGCAAGTCATCACTGTTTAAAGAGTGTGAGCAACCCAGACTTGATTGGGTGGCATCACCAGGCCTCGTGATGTCCCCACGAGTGGACATCAGCCATGACCATCGTACAGGCAACCAGCAAGCCTCTGGTTTGGGCACAGGAACTACGGTTCTTCCCACACTGTGTGAGCTTTACCCACTGATGCAGTGTGCTACTGGCTGTGCTCTCGGGGATTCCCAGAAGGCTGGGCTCATGCTTGCTGGAGCAGAACAGGGAAGATCCACCCAGCCTGGAGGAAGCCACCTTTGCTGTAGCAAAGGTCAGCCCACCCAGGAGAGCAGTGGTCAGTTCCAGGCAGCCACGGAGGTGACAGGAAAGAGCTGGGCAGTTTGAGAATCAGGTATGCCTGGGGCCAGGATACTCCCAGAAATGTATGGAGAGGGATAGCTGGTGAAAGACAAGATTTTCTAAAGTCATACTGGAGAGGGACATAGACAATGACTCATTTGAGCACTGAAAGGTAATATGGCCATTGGTGGCCAGAAAGCTCATGGTCATATAGGTCACTACCAAATGCACTACAATGTGATGTGTGTTCGTGTGGAGCTCACTCTGCTCCAGACACTATTCCTAGAGCTTTCGTGGAATATCTCATTTAATCTTCACAGAAATAGCACAGAATAGGTGCTTGATTACTCCATTTTACAAATGAGGAAACTGAGGCACAGACTTTATTCAGCTACTAGGTAAGAGTCAAGATTAGAACTCAGGCAGTTTGACTGAAAACCAGCTCATTTAGGATGCCACATAGGATGCGCTGATCTCCGCTTCCCTGAAGCTTCCATCAGCTGGTGACAGTCACTACCCTCTAGGGGCCACCAGAATGGAACAGTAGTGCTTCCCTCTAACAATCCTTCAGGTAGAAGGCAGCTCCCGTGCCCCCTGAGTTCGCTTCTGTTCTCTGCGGTAAACATCCTTCGCTCCGATTCTGCACAGCAGCGAGTGTGCCAGGAGGCGTCCACACCACTCTCTGCACAGGCAGGGTCAGCACAGAACAGAATGCAGAAGCCACGTCCTTTGTCCTGCGAGCTGTGCTTCTGAAACTACCAACCTACATGAAGACAGCATCTAGTGAAAACAGTAAGCTACACAACACCAGTTCCATTTTTGTAAAAAGTTCTATATGTGCAGTCATATACATGTGTATACACATAGTTTTTAATATGCACAGAAAAAAGTCCCGCAAAGGGTAAATGCCTAACTGTTCCTTGCCATCCCATGTAGGTGGTGAGGCTGGGGATGGGGGCAAGGAATTGGGGGATCTCACACTTGACACACTTCTCTATTGACTGAAGTTTTTATAATAAGTGTGTGTTATCTTTAAAACTAAGTAATAAAAATATTGACTTCTGAGAGTCATTCGATGATTCTTTTTTTTAAAAAAAAAAACTATTTACACTCTGTTTTTTGTAACACTAGGGTGAAATCTGCAAGGAAACAAGCACTCACTCGTCTAATAACTGCACTCTGAAAAGAATGATCAAATTAGAATTCAACTTGCTCTTTCTCCCCAAAAGACCAATATGAAAATCTGAAATTTATGGTTCCCAGTTCTGCTGTGGTCTTCTGGCAGCCAAGATAGGTTCAATGGTCCCCTCACTGATTACTTAGTGCAGGTGACATTGCGGTATCTCACCAGGTATGTCCAGGTGGCAGGGAAGATGCCCCTGACAGCTTTGGCTTCCTTGGGCTTGTCACTCTGCAGGATTATGAGGGATGTCAGACCTATGATTTCCAGTCCTTTCCAAGGTGTTACTCCTTACTGGGCCCACTTACCTGGTTCTGATGCTCATGTGGTGACTCCCACAGAGCAGAACCTACCTAGCATGGGAAAGAGAGGACAAAACCTTCCTGCTGGCCTTGAGCAGACACCCCTTTAAGCTTTACAGAAGACAAAATAGTGCCAAACACTTCTGGAGTGGACGAAGTTCGACCCCAAACACTCAGTCTATGCAGGAGGTGTGACGCTGCTTGGACAGGGGGTCTTACTTTTTATGGCTGTGGAAATCAAGGTTCACAGAGCTGGGGGAGTTGCCCAGATTCATTCCACTGGGACCAACCTGTGCTTTTTCTAGTCCACTACCAAATATTTGAGCCAGAATATGAAGTCTGGAGCCTAATTCAAATAGCACTGGGGAGTGGGATGAAACTATGTCAATCTCTATGAGAAGCAATTTGGAAAGATCTGTCAAAATTAAAAATTCTCATGTCCTTTGACAAAACAATTTCTCTTCCAGGAATCTACTATACAATTGCATTCATGTGGATATTCATTGTAGCATCGTTTGCATTAAGAAAAATTGTAAACAACATAAATATCCTTCAATAAGCAACAGTCAAATAAATTAGGGCACATAAAATGGAATCTATGCAGCCTTTAAAAAAGAAGGAAGCGGACTATATGCCCTTATGTGGTATGAGCTCTAAGATGTAGCATAAAATACTAGAGCAGGGGGAAAACTGAAAGTGTGTAGTCTCTGGGTATACAAAGAGAGAGGTTAAAGATAGTTGTCCTCAGGACGTATTCTATGCGCTTGGACTTCCTCCAGAAGGTGGTACAAGAAATAACAGCAGTGACTGCCACTGGGGAAGGGACCAGGGATGTGGGGCTTGGGGCCAGTGGAGGGGCCCTAACAGTTACTTTGTATCCCTGTTATATCTTCTGAATCATGTACATGGTTTGCACACTGTCTATTTAAATTTTATAAATAAAAAAAGGAAAGTCTTCATCCGTGACCTTTGGCCAACTCTCCCAGACACACCCTGTGCTTTCTGTGGACTGAGAGCTGCTTTACTACTAGGGCTGTGATGGGAGCAAAGAGGTCCAGAGAGAGGTGACCAGAATCCTGCTCCCAGACAGGGATGGGTGGAATTCACACATAAGTCATGGCTGGATCATGGAATCTCTGGCTGGAATAGATCTTGGTGTCCTGTGACTTAAATCTCTGCCAGACACATGAATTGCTTCCACATATCCCAACACCAATCTTCAGCTTGAACCCTTCCATCTACAGAAGTAATGAGAACTGTCTCGTGTTTGCCATGAGCATTAACGAGAAAGGCACATGAGAACACTTCATGCAGTGCCTGACACATAGTAGATGTAAATGGTGGTTCTGTTGAATGTGAATAATGCAGTGTTAGCTATTTGGAGGCAGAGCCTGCACACTGGTATTCTGCCCATTTCACCTGCTGTAAGCCTTCCTCACAGTGCTTCAATACTGTCAGTATGCCCACCACCTCTCTGCACAACCCCTCTCCGCATCCCCCCTTCCCCCCACACCACCCTCCACCCCGGCAACCTTAGTTCTCTTCTCTCCCTCTGTAAGTCCAATGCACCACTGTGGTCTTTCCTTCCTTCTTTCTCTCTTAGCTCCCACTTACACGTGTGGACGTGCAGTATTTTTCCCTCTGTGCCTGGCTTATTTCACTTACCATAATTTCTCCAAGATCATCCATGTTGCTGAGAATGGCAGAATTTCATTCTTTTTCATGGCTGAGTAGTATTCCATTGTGTATATACTACATTTTCCTTATCCTATCATCCACAGATTGACATTTAGGTTATTTCCATATCTTGACTATTGTAAATAGAGCTGCAGTGAACGTGGGAGTGCAGGGGTCCCTTCGATATGATGATTTCCATTCCTTTGGGTGTATACCAAGTGGTGAGGTTATTGGATTGAATGGTAAATCTATCTGTAGTTGTTTGGGAAACCTCCATACTGCTTTCCATAATGGCTGTGCTAATTTACAGTCCCACCAACAGTGCAGGACAATTGCCCTTTCTCCACATATTCACCAGTATTTGTTATTCTCTGTCTTTTTGATAATAGCCAGTCTAACTGGAGTGAGATGATATCTCAATGTGGTTTTGATTTGCATTTCACTGATAATTAGTGATGTTGAGCATTTTTTCAAGTACCTGTTGGCCATTTGTATGTCTTCCTTCAAAAAATTTCTATTCAGCTCCTTTGCCCATTTTTTAATTGGGTTACTTATTTGTTTTTTTACTGGGTAGTTGTTTGAGTTCCTTGTATATTCTGGATATTAATCTCTTGTCAGATGCATAGTTTGCAAATATTTCCTCCCATTCTGTAGGTTGTCTTTCCACTCTGTTGATTGTTTAATTTACTGTGCAGAAGTTTTTAGTTTGATATAGTCCCATTATTTATTTTTTCTTTCGTTGATTGCACTTTTGGAGTCTTATTCATAAAGTCTTCGCAAAGTCCTACTTGGGAGTAGCCATGTGATAGGGTTTCCTTTCAGGGTTAAATAGGATTATACATGTAAAAGCACTTAACAGAGTTCCTAGCCCAAAGTCAGTCTTCGCTTCCTTTCCCACCCTGGCTGGCTCCAGCATGGGTGGGCTGCCCGCTGTTGCCACCATAGGAGGCTCCAACGCTAGCCAGCTTTGGAAGTGAACTTTGCAGTATTCCTAAAGGACTTCTTCCACCCACGCAGACCATGGCGGCCTCTCTTCAGCTCGCCCAGGACCTTGGAGTGCTAATTCTCTCTCCTTACTCACTCAGCTTCTGCACAGCGGGCTCTGTCCTGTTCCTTTTATCCTTTGCTAAGAATGTTCTGGAAAGGAAGTGCTTTGAAATACAATTTGCCCCACACTTTCAGATCAGGCTGTGGGGGTGTAAATATAGAACAATCCCAAGGACAGATATTTTCATAAGCATCAGAAAATTTAACTTGCATTCTTTGGAAACCTCAGAACTACCACTCACTATTTGGGTTTTCAATTTCACTTTACTGTTTTCATCAAATCTTGCTCCTCTTCATCCTAGTGGGAGGCCTCTGGCTTCTACACATGGCCCAATGCTTCCCTTTTCCATAGAAATCCAGATATCAAAACCATAGCTGCTGGCCTTCCACTATGCCCTCGTTTTAAAGTCCATAGCATCATCTGGTTTGAACCCAGGGGTCAGTGATATTTAGATTCCTGGTGTCCCACTGGAAAAATATTTGTAACCCAGAAACCTGTTCCGCTACATAATACCATTCAGTAAGCATTGGTTCACTCTTCTTTCTCTTCCTCTTCTGGTTCGCAGCATCCATTCTTACTCTCTGTCTTGCAGGAGATCTGGGTCCTGAGTTCTAAAGCTACTGAGAGGAATCAAAGGAATGAGTTTTCTTTTCCTCTTGTCTCTGTATACTTTGTTACTTTGTTTCATTTCCCTTAAAGCTCCGATTGTAGATAAAACAGAAAGGCATTTAAAAAATTAAAAAGAAATTCAAGAGTGTTTACTTTAGCATTTTAGTCCTGCTGCAAAAAAAGAAAAAAAATCCAGTGCATTGCTTTACATTTCATATTTTTCCCAGAAATATTAGCCTCTTCTTTTACCAGAAGGATCACAGTTTAGTTTTATTTAACATTCAAAGAGCCGCAGGTAAAATATATCTCTTGCCTCACTGATAATTGAAAAACTAAAAACCCATGTGTTGGGAACCAAATGCAGGGCACGCAGCATGGCCCTGAGCCTCGCGGAGGCATGGACCAGTGTCTCAGAGCTATTGCTGGGAAGAAACAGAAAGAGAAAAGAAAGCAACTTAAGGCTACTTTGAGCATATCTTGGGTGTTAATTTAGAAATTCTGGCTGTCGGTTGCACCAGATGCCAGAGAAACATAAATCTAAGAAGCACCTGGCTGGAGGTGTGCTTCCCTGGGAGCCGCAGATAAGCACCTGATTTAAGCTCTCTTTGGGATAAATACACGGAGGTTATAATTCTGTAAAAGAACCATAGATCAACTCAGACCTAGAAAATGAAGCCAGTGGAGTTTTACACATTCATCAATTGTTGCATCTGGTACATCTGAATCCTGGAGTTTATATTATTAAAATAGAAGGCAGTGCTGGGAAGAATTCTACAGAGGACCATGAAGACTTCAGATTATAAAAATTTTATTTTAGAAAAATAATGAAAAAGCAAGCTGCTTTGAGGTGTAATGAGTGTCTGCCTGGTTTGTCTGCCATAAGCCTGGAGAATTCAGGATGGCCCAGGTATACAAGCTGTATCGGCCACAGCAAGCCACCCGCAACTTCATGACATTAAACAACGGTTTGCTGTTCATGAGTCTTTAGGGTGGTTGGACCCGGCTGGGCTAATCTCAGCTACACTGGCTCGAGTGCCTGTGGTCAGCAGGTAGATCAGTCGTGGGCTGATTGGTCTCTGATGGCCTCGGCTGCGACTCCTCTGCTTACCTCCATGTGGTGTCTCATCCTCCAGCAGGCGAGGCTGGATTGTTCTCGTGGTAGTTGGAGCTTTCCAAAACAGACTGGAAGCACCCCCTACCCCCTGAGCCTCACTCAGAACTAGCCCACCTTCGTTTCTGCTGCATTTGATGCTAGAGCAAGGGACAAGGCCAGTCCAGATGCCAGGGATGGAGATGCCAGTCCTGACAGGAAGGGCTGCAGGGTTACACTGCAAAGGCTGTGCACACGGGAGCCGTGGAGAACTGCAGTCGTTCCTGCAATCGGGCTCACCGGACTTTGGTACCCACTGTTTCAAGATTATTGCTTTCATAACCACTGAAGTTTCCTTCTGGAACATGATAACCAGGGGGCAAATACAGGCTCAGGAGGCTTCAAGAGGAAAGGGAAGCAGACGGCCCATGCAGAACGCTAACGGGTCTTAGCTACCCAGGGAAGAGCAATATACCCTAACAGGTAACCCAGACGGAGTCTGGAGTAAAGGGTCCTGTAGTGCACAGGATGTAAGAAATGCCTATGTTTTCTATTTCTATAAATCAAGCGCAATTTCCTCCCTGTCCCCAGTACCGGGCTGAGGTTAAATCCAATGGCAGCCTTTTCTGAGTCAACTGTGAAACTGCAATTATCCAGAAGCTTGTGTCCAGATCTTCTCATGCCCGTGACCACTGGCCACCTCTGACAGACTCAGTGTCCAAGCATTAACAAGGAGATCTTCATCCAGGCTGGGATGTTCTGACTCAGGGTCCAGCCATCCTTAGGAGCATCACCCAGCCACATGCCGGCTGCCTCCCTGTGCTGTGGGGAGCAAGGCAAGGTGCCTGCTTGGCTCCATCTTGGGTAAAGCCAGCTGGCCACATCGTTCCATGTCCTGTGTCTCCAGAGCCCCACACGACCTCTGGGACATTCAGCTCAACTCTTTTCTAAAACAAAAGCCTCTTAACTCTGACCTGGGTGCTGAAGGTGTCCAGATTTTTTGGAACTTAAGGCAGAAAAGGGCAGCAGGCTAGAGTGGGGAAAGAAGAATGCATCTCCTTTCTCTTGACCCTTTCACAGAGGCAAAACAAAACAAGTATTAACATCTCAATAAATTATCCTGCCACTTTTCAACTTCTCTGTAAACCTGTCACCAGGGCTGCTAGCGAAAGGCGCACTGGTTTGATTCCTCATGTTCCTCGCCACCCCTTTCTCTATGAAAGACTTGGAAAATCCCCAGTCGGGGACACAGGGGGTCCCCTCCCAGCCTCACCAGGACACACCCCAGCACATCCTTGATTTCTTTCTTTTCCAATTCAAAGAAAGAGTGGAAATCAGCTTAGCCCACAACAAAACTAGCTTTTGCTTATGCTGGGCTTCTTTGTAAGTAAGGTCTCCCTTGATCCTCACCAAAGTCCTGCAGTTGAGCCGTGGAAGGGATATGCCACAGTGGAGCCACTTGACCTGGTTCAGGGCTTGCGTCATGATAACTGCCAAGTGACTTGGCCCCTCTTCCCTCAGAGGCCCTCAGCTCTTCACACTTGGTGTGTCTAACCCCAGAGTCCTGCACCCAAGTCCAGCTTCTCTCAGGAGTCTGGAAGGTGCCACCTTGACCATGGGACCTTCCTTCTCCCTGGCATGAACTCGGGGTGTGTCTGCCCTTTCTCTGTCTCACCCACCACACCCAGAGCCCACGTGGTGCCTCACGGCTTCCCACCCTTCTCTCCCTCCAACACCCACCACCTGCCTCCCTGGTCTCCTCACCCCTGACTCCCCCCAGGCTCTGCCTTGTCTCGGCTTCCATCCCTTCCTCTGCTGGTCCATGTGGGGAAGTCTCTGCTCTGGGAAGACGTTTTGAAAGTTAAAAGATGGAAAATAAGGGGAGGAGGCTTGTGTGAAGAGATCCCCATTGCAACCACTGCTTTACTGCAGAGAGAGCAGAGCAGAAGCCCTCAAGGAGCAAGACAGCCTCACTGCAGGGCAGCGGCGCTGGTCACAGCTTTGACAGGGAAGACGTGGATGGAGCTTGTGCTGAAATCTGTAAGGTGGCTCATTAAACTCTCACTCTCCCATTCATCCCTGCTGGTTCAGAAGTCATTGTTCTGTACTCAGGGATCAAAACTCTTCAGCGACTCCCCATGACGTCCGGGATCGAGGCCAGAGATCTCGGGCCCGATCTCTGCAGATCTCTGCAGTCTCTCTCTCTCATCACACCGTTCTCTGCCCCCACCCCAGGAAGCTCGACCTTCAGAATAACCAGCCCTTTCCATAATCTCCTGAGAGATCTTAGGATTTTTAAAAACCATTTCATTCATTTTGCATGGTCATCGATAAAGAAATAATTTAAGTTATGTCTTGGTTTATTCAGGCTGCTGCAACAGAATGTCATAGACTGAGGCTTATAAACAGAAATTTATTTCTCACAGTTCTGGAGGCTGGAAGTCCAAGATCAAGTTGCCAGCAGATTCGGTGTCTGCTGAGGGCCTGCTTCCTGGTTCATAGATGGGGCCTTCTCGCTGTTTCCTCCCATGGGAGAAGGGCCAAGGCAGCTCCCTGGGGCCTCTTTTATCATGGCATTAATCCCAGCATAAGGGCTCCACCCTCATGATTTCATCGCGTCCCAAAGGCTCACCTCCAAATAACATCACACTAGGGATTAGGTTTCAACATATGAATTTTGGAAGGATGCAAACATTCAGACCACAGCAAGTAAAAGGTAACTACTCTATTTTAGATGAGTATATTATTAAAGATTTATAAAGAACCGCAAGTCCCTACCTGCACTTGCAAAATTCAAAAGCTCTGGGAAGAAAAGGTTTTTTCCTACGTTTGGCATAAATTTGTCCACAAATCTGACCTTAACTGACAGGAGGTTGTTCAGAGCCTATGTTTATCCTGCATGTTATGAATATTCATAGGTTTCACTGTACTAATATTAATGTATTTAATTACAGACTGCAGTCCCAGAGCTCACTAGGGGTTTTTATATAACATATGTTGTGTACAATGTATTGCTTTTTTTAAAATCTCAAAAATTCTGAAATCTGAAACATAAATGCCTTAAGGCTTTTAACTAGGGGGTTTTAGATGAGTATAAGTTTATTGCAATAAATTATAAATAATATTTGAAGTATATCTTTAAAATTTTATAGGACCATGCTTTGCAAAGTAATGTCAACCTTTCCTTCCCCCTTATTGTGGTTTTAAAAATATGTTCACAAATCTTTTGCTATTTCTTGCTTCAAAAGATAGAGCTTGGTTTCCCTCTCCTTGAATATGAACTGGACTTAGAGACTCAGTCCCAGTAAGCAGAACACAGCAGAAGTGATGGCATGTCATCTGGGAGATCAGGTCATGAAAAGACTGTGGCTCCCACCTCAGATGCATGCTCTCTCTTGCCCTCTCTCTCGGATCACTTGTTCCAAGAGAAGACAGGTGCTGTGTTATGAGCTTCCCAGTGGAGAGTCTCAAATGTTAAAGAACTGAGGAGGCCTTTCAGCAACACAGTGCAAGGAACTGAGGCCCTCAGCTCAACAGCCCATGAGGGTCTGAGGCTTCCCAACAACCACATGAGGGAGCTTGGAAGTGGATCTTTCAGCCCCAGTTGAGCTTTAAGATGAGATCTCAGCCCAGGTTACGGCCACACTGAAGCCTCATGAGAGCCCTGGAGCCAGAACCACCCAGGGAAGCTGCTCCTAGATTCCTGCTCACAGAAATGGAGGTAATCCATGGTTGTTGTTTTAAGCTGCTAAATGCAGGGCAATCTCTTACACAGACACAGATAACTAACACACCCCTCAGCATTCCCAGTCTCTCTCCTCATTGCAGTTTACCACGAGTGGAAGCTTTGTTTTGTGTTTTATTTCTTTGTTTGCTGTTTCTCCTCTTCCCCATGGTGGTGTACACAATGTTGAATTCATACACTTAGCATGAGGCCTGGCTCAAGAACAATGAATATACATTGAAGGACAGAGGGGGAGGGAGGCAAGAAAATCATTCTGGGGGCAGAACCAGTGAGGCAGTGAGGGTTGGGGCTAAGTATTAACAAACAGCTTACAATAATTAGAAATGCCCATGGGCCGGCCCGTGGCTCACTCTGGAGAGTGTGGTGCTGATAACACCAAGGCCACGGGTTCGGATCCTATATAGGGATGGCCGGTTCACTCACTGGCTGAGCACGGTGCTGACAACACCAAGCCAAGGGTTGAGATCCCCTTACCGGTCATCTTTAAAAAATAATAATAATAATAATTAGAAATGCCCATAGCCCAAAGAGTAATCCTCATCTCCTCTCTCTCCCTTTCCCCCTCGCTTGGTCCAGAAGGTCATCAGGACCCCTTGCTGTCACTCAGTCATGTCTCCTTCTTCCATGATCACTGTCCCATCAGCATTCCTCACCAGACGCGCCCCCCCCCCTCCATTAATCCATTCTAAACACTGAATACGTGCACGGAGGGCAGGGGGGGGGGGGGGGATGAAGAAAAGTTGAGAGTTCACCTCTTTCCAAGATCTTAATGAACCTACACCCAGCCCCAAAGAAAATTAAGAACCAGTGGCTCAGAATGAGATTTTTGTTTGTATTGCAGCCTGTCAATAAGGTACCCTAAAGAAAAAGTTAAATAAAGGTATTCTCAATTCTAGAGAGATTGGAGACGGATCCCCTTGTACTCAGATGGTAAGAGTGTAAATCATGTGACCTCTCAGAAAGTAGTTCAGCTGTCAGTTCAGAAAGACTTGGAACTATCACTTTCTGCCATCCAGCAACTCCATTCTTGGGGATCTAGCCTGAAGGTGCGTCTTGGGACTCCAGCAGAGATTTTAATAAAGATCTGTATACAAAGATGCTCCGCACAGTTTGCTTGTTTAGAATATAGACATTAAGTGAATGCTATTCACCCAGTAAAACTATCCTTTCAAGTTTTTTAATGACATGAGAAAATGCTCACAATATAATATGAGCTATTATATATAAATGTATGTTATCTGACACACACATAATGCGCACACACACATATGTACAAGGACGGAAAAAAATATACCAACTGTTGCCAGTGATCACCTCTGAATAAGGAAATAACAGATGATTTTCATTTTATTCTTTCTAATTCTATGTAAGGCCCACATTTTCTACACTGAACAAGGATTACTTTTACATTCAGCTGAGAATTGTAATTTTCTTAAGAGAAGAACAGGGAGGCGTATAGAGGAAATACTCTGAAAACAGCACCTAAGACCCCGTGAGTACCGTCCTTGCCCTGTGCCTGGAGTAACGCAGGCATGACAGGCAGCCGGGATCTGAGGAAAGTGAAGGCCTGTGGACAGTGGCATTTCCAGCTGGCTTCTGCCCGTCCAGTCCTTTAACTTCAGAGGAAGGCCATCCGGGGCTGTATGTCGGGAAGGTTGACTGGAGTAAGGAGCAGGGCTGGTTTCTTTCAAGCTCAGTCTTTAGAGATTGGGGAAGACACATGGGGGGAGGGGCCCTGTCCCACACCTTCCTTCAGGGACTCACCTTGCTCCTCTTGGAGGTGCTGCCATCTTCAACACATGGCTTTCAAGGCCCTCAGGGCATGGGAGAGAATCTTCTGTGGGAGATTTTGTGGGCCAGGCTTGGAAGTGGGGTTCAATACTTCTGCCCCAGTTCCGTCAGCCCATCTTAGCCCACCTGCAAGAGCCTAAGAAGTGAAGTTTAGCCGGATGCGCAGGAAGAAAAGCACAAGCGCAGCATGTGCCTAAAGACATGCAAAATGGCACCTCCTCCAAGGACCCCCGGGGTCTGTGGAGTCCCAGGCTGGGAAAGAGGAGCGAGGCCCGCTGCCACCACTGCTCATGGCCTCCCTGCTGGATGCTGCACAGAACCCACCGGCTACAAGGTGGACCTTGGCTACTTCTGGTCCATGACCCTCAGCAGCCTGGATCTGGGTCTGTGTCAGGCTTCCTGCTGCCAGGGATGCTCTGCTGCAGACGTGGTCTCTGATCCCATTTCCAACGCTTCTCTTTGCTGTAAGGAACAGGAGGATTTGGACCTCGCTATCGATAGCAAGGAAGTGGATGACCGAGAGCCAGGATTTTTCTCTGCGCCACCAAGTTCCAGGTACTTTGGGGGAAAGAATAAGCCTCCCACCTTCACCCCCAAAGCCCTTGTCCTGGCCTCCCCATGGCTATGCCCAACCACATCAGGCCATGTCATCTGCGTGAAGAATGCAACTGGCACAGCCTTCTCCAGCACACAGATTGCCCAAGTGAGGTCCCAAAGGAAAAAGAAGGCAGAGAAGGTGTGGGTATGGGGTGAACCAACACTGAGCCCACAGCGAACTCTTGGGCAAGAACTGGGTATTAAACTAAAATGTGTTCCTTGTTCAAATCTTACTAGGGGGTCTGGGAATTCGTTCTGAAGACAAAGGGTGCAGAAGCCAAGTCTCTCTTTAAGTCTAATTGGGTCCTCAGAGGATGAAAATTTGCCCCAAAGAGGAGATTCAATAAACGTGCCTCAGGCTTCAAGGGCAAAAGCCACAGCAAGCTGCCTTCAGAGGTACACCAAGCTCTGGCCATGCTGTTAGAATGGTGGTGAAGTCTTCTGAAGGGGACAGGTTCGGAGGAGACACGCCCTGTGAAGCCACATGGCCAGCAGCCAGGGCCAGGCTTCCCAGGCATGTGTACAAGTGAGCACCCAGAGGCAATGCCTCTTGAATTTTCCATGAAAGCATTCCACAGACAGAGGGGTGGACACACATCCCGGGGACTGAAGCTGCAGCCCTGAAGAGCTGGCCCAAAGTAGGCCTTTTCACTTATATTTAAAATTCATGGGAACCCTGAATCCAATTCCATATTATATATATATTTGTTTAATAACATCCAAAAAATTACCATCAAGTGCAATTAATGCACTGTGTGTTTCCTGAGGCTTCATCTCATACCTTATCTCATATCTGGTACCTACAACTGCAAGCTTGGAGCTCTGACTCTCATGGCCTCAGCATCCCCTGGAAGCTGTAGGAAATGCAGAATCTTGGCCCCATTCTCACCAAGAAAATCAGAATCTGCATTTCAACCTGATCCTAGAGTGACTCATTTGCACATTACAATTTGAGAAGTGCTGTGAACACCCCAGCCTGAGAACTACACGGGCTTCTCAGGAAGGTCTGCTTGGGATTCTCCGCCCCACTGCTTGCTGACCCTATGCTCTGCCACGTTACTTGGTTTGATTTTCTCCAGAGCACTTACCTGGTATTATCTTATTTGCGTGTGTGTTTAGAAAGTAAGCTTCATGAAGTAGAATCTGTTGAGCCCTGTGCATAGAGTACCTTGCCTATAATAAGTGCTCAATAAAATCTAACTGGGGAAGGGGTAAGTGAGGGATGGAAGGTGGGTTGTAAAAGATAAATCAAGGATAAGTCTTTTTGTGGAAATCTCCCTATAAAAATAATGTATATTTTTCTGAAAATTAGAAAAGTCATATTGGAATGTCCACGCAATAACCTTACTTGAATGTCCATAGCAGCTTTATTCATAATAGGCAGAAAGTGAAAACAACCCTGGTGTCCTTCAGTGAGTGAAGAGTTAAACACATGTGGCATGTCTATACAGTGGAATACTACTCAGCAACGAAAAGAAGTGAACTGCGGATACCTGCAACAGCTTGGAGAGATCTCAAGACAATTATGCCAAGTGAAAAAAGCCAATCTCTAAAAGGGCCCATATTATATAATCTCATTTACAATCTGGTGGTTGCAGGAGAGGATGATGTGACTGTAAACAGGCAGCACAAGGGGTCTCTGGGGTGATGGAGTTTTCTGCATCTTAATTGGGGTGGTGGCTACACAAAATTACACACGGGATGAAATTGTTTAGAACCCCCCCCCCACACACACACACACAAAATGAGTGCATAAAATCTGAAAACGTTCTGTGAATTGTGCCTGTGTTGATTTCCTGGTTTTGATATTATACCATAAATATATAAGATATTACCATTGGGGGGGACTGGGAGAAGTGTACACAAATCCACTCTGCCCTTCTTGTAAATCTATAGTTATTTCAAAATTTTTTTTAAAAAATTTAAATCATATTGAAGTGTTCATGGTTTAGATAAGCATAAATACTTGTTTTAAGATGCTTTATTATCCTGAGTCAAGGCCCATAGGGGTGGGGTGGGGGGCAGGGAGAAAAGATGCTTAATTAATGAGAGATAATTTTATACAGTTCAGGACAACCTAACCACAGAAGTGTTTTGAATTTTACTGTACAAATTGTGTCTCCCTAAATAGGAAAGAACAACTGAGCCAAAAGGAATTAAGTGCCTACTTTCACTTGAAGCTTTGGAGGAAATAAGCCCACAAGGGCTTAGCTGCTCGCTGCTCCTGTGCCAACCTTGGAGCAGGGGAGCAGGGACTTAAAGAGAATGCCTTGCACAGGGGAGCAGAACCGAGCAAAGCACTGCAAGAAGGCTGCTCCCAGTTTGGGGGCCGGTGGGGAGGGGGGTGCTGCCATTGTCTGATGGTGTTTGAGACCCTGCACAAACCCACGACTCAAGCCAAGCAAGAGAAATGGTGTCCAGGAAAGCCAGGACTTGGTCCGAGAAGGGCAACACTGTCTGCATTAGTCTGTTCCTGTTTCTTATGAGAGAACTCCTGAAATTGAGTAATTTATAAGGAAACAAAATTTATTTCTCACAGTTTCAGAGGCTGGGAAGTCCAAAGTCTAGGAAGCACATCTGGTGAGGGCCTTCTTGCAGGTGGTGACTCTACAGTGACATTGGTGTCACATGGCAAATGGCTTGAGCAAGAGAGAGCTAATTTCCTCACTCACTCTCCTTTTAAAGCCATCAGAACCATGCCCATGACCTCCCATTAAACCATCAATGGATTAATCCATTCATGGGGATATAGTCCTCACATCTAATCACCCCTTGAAGGCCCCACCTTTCAGTGACCAGAATAAAATGTCCCACCATCTTAAGACTATGACACTGGGGTCAAGTTTTCCATACGTGAACTTTTGGGGCATGCGTCTAACCCATAGCCCTGTCACTTCCATCACCAGTCACATGGGCTGGTGTATGGAACTAGAAGGTGAGGCAGGTAATTGGTGACCTGTGCTCTTGCCTTCTTTTCTACTATATCTACTAAATAAATAACGTCCTTCCTCCCACTTTGTAATGTTTGGGTACACAGTTCTTACTTGGGTCAAAATGTGTGTGGCCTAGAGGAAATAAATGGGAGTTCTATAAATAACTTAAGCTATTCCAGAACCATTACAATAAAGGCAGGGCTTGAAAATGCAGAAGCCTCCAGGGGCTAGACAGGAAAAGGAGTGGGTGGGCCGAGCAGGGCTGTGTGAACTGGGGAAGGGAGCTGGTCCGAGGGAACCCTCCCAGCTGACTGCGCCCTGGGGACTTGGAGTTGCCAAGTGGTCCAACTTCTCAAGACAGGCAGAAACCTGGGGTTTTATGTGAAATGTACTTCTTAAATGCAATAAAAATGTTTAAGATGCCTGGTGGATGTAGAGGTTGTTGTCAGGGGAAATGATTGTCAGGAATTAAGATTAGATCATCTTCAGTGTTCCTTGAGACGCTCAGGTAAACATTGAATTACTTTTGACTATTACATTGTGTATTTGAATTCAATAAGATCTTGCTGAGATGTGGACAGTTGGGATTAGTTTGCTTACTGTGTGTAAATTTTTTCAGTTCCATCTAAGAATGGAAGGCAAGGCTCTTTCCCCCACAGTCCACAGGTCTAGGGATGCTTTCCATAAGATTTCTGAAGCTTCTGGGATTTGCTCATGGTTCTTGGTAGTGACTGTCTTATAAATGACAATGTCATTTGGGAGCATCTGGGTCAAGCAAGGAGAGAGACCTCCCCACTAGGTTAAGAGCAAAAGACTCATGTAAGGAGGGGATGCATTGAGAGGAAAAGCTAAATTCACTGGTGACATGGCGGCAGGAAAGGGTTTGTCCAGCAAACTGGTGGGAACATCTGGCAAAAGCCCATTCTGAGAAGGAATTGCCAGACGAGCTTCTTATTGGGAGAGAATTTTCCCAAGGGAAGAGAGCCAGGCAGGCAAGGTCAGGCCGGAATGAAGCCTTAGTCATCGGAGGATGAAGACTTCGAGTCCAGCCCACATGACCCTGATACAGCCCAGGGATTCTGGCCAAATTCCTGGGGAAAGAAGATGGGGAACCAAGACAGAAAGAGATGTCCTCATAAGAAAAGTGTCGTGTTTCACTTTAGTAACAAGAGAGGGGCTTCATTCCCACCGCTCCTCAGAGCAGCCCTCCGCTGAGCTCTCATGGGAGACCCCCAGCAGTTGGGACCACCACAGCAGGGAGGGCCAGGGAAGCAGCTGGGGGCCTGGTGGAGGGGGCCAGGGTACAAGTGGAACATCTCCTGGAGACCCCAAGAATTACTGGGGAGTGGACAGCCTAACGGCACTAAAGGATGGGAAGAGGAACGAAGACACATGTTCTAAGCGTGGAAATTACACCAAGTTGAACTTTGAGTCTTGGGGGCCCAGGAAAGCACAGATCACAGGAGCATCCAGATGCCCCCCTAACGATAATTTGAGGACAGGAATCTTTGTGTCCTTTATTGAATGCTCCACTCCAGGGACCAGCAAAGTGCCTGATGTCAGGCAAGGCTGTGCTCTAACCAACTGAGCTAACCAGCCAGCCTCTGCCAAGTGCCTCGTGTGCAGCAATAGTAAATACTTGTACTTATTATCTAAATAAATGTCGCATAGAGCTCCACCACCATAGATTTTTATATCAACAGTTCTCAAGCTTTTGAAGCAGCAAATGGCTTTCTTGAAATAAAAACTCACGGGGAAGCTCAAAATACAAAACAGATGAAAGTGGGGTTACTCTGACGGAAGAGCAGATGGGAGAGGGGTCCGCACCCAGCCCCACCCCATGCCCAGCCCCGCCCCATGCCTCTGGGCTGGGGCTGGAAATCCTCCAGGGAGCTTCTTGAGCTACAAAGAACAAAGTTTGAAACACAAATATGGTCATTTTGTGAAAAAGGAAGCTGACAAAGATGTCCACATGACCTTTCCCTCAGGTAGCACTTGGGAAAAACACAGTGATCAGAGAGGAGGCCCCTTGGGGAAGCATTCATGCCAGCTTAGCATATGGATTGATGAGAGGCTGAAGCCAGGGCATCCTCTTGCTCTTTATGCGGTGGCCCAACCTGGAACATCGTGCTCCGCGAGCCCACGTGGCAGCACCCAGCAAGCTCTGACACCTCATGAATATTAATGACCGTTGGCTCAGCAGTTATCTGAGCTCAGCCTCAGCACTGCCGGGACAGGAAGCCGGGTTGAATTGAGATGCAGCCCTTGCAGTTTTGTAAAATGTTGAGTTTAATTCTATTATTATTTTATCCTTTCCCCCGAAAACTCACATTTTGCATTTATATTGAGTTATTCCTGACTCTGTCTAGTGGCAATGATACAATGTCCCTGTCAGGACGCATCCCAAGTGACTGAGGTAACCCTCTAGCTCCCGTGCACATGGGCAGCCCTGACATGTGCCAGATCTAATTCCCAAGAGTGAGAAAACAATGCCAGTTCCTGGTGCAGAACCAACATCACTGGGTTGTACAGTGAAGACTCTGCAGTTGTGCAGATCTGTTACCAAATGGCAGCTCTGTCATTTTCGCTTGTGAATGTCGTCGATTTGGACAACTTAGTTTCTCTAAGTCTCCATTCAATATCTTTAAAGTGTGACTAATAATACCTGTATCAGTTTCCTATCACTGCTGTAATAAGTTATCACAAATATGACAACTTAAAACTCCCCAAACTTATCCTTCTGGAGGTTAGAAGTCTGATGCGGGTCTTACTGGGCTACAGTCGGGGTTTCAGCAGGGCTGCGCTCCTCCGGGAGGTTCTAGAGGAAAACCGTTTCCTCGGCCCTTCCAGCTTCTAGAGGCTGCCCACATTCCTCAGCTCGTCGTCCTTCCTCCATCGTCAAAGCCAGCAGTGGCCACTCGAGTCCACTCCCGTGTATTACTCTGGCTGCTGCTGCTGCTGCTTAGAAGGACTCTTGTGATTACATTGGGCCTATCCAGATAATCCAGAACAATCTCTCTGTTTTAAGGTCAGCTGATCAGCAGGCTTCATTCCACCTGCAACCTTAATTCCCCTTTGCCATGTAAGGTAACATATTCACAAGTTCCACAGATTAGGACGTGGGCATTTTGGGGGTCCATTATTCTGCCAACCACAATAGCTCTCCTAGAGTGGTGGCGGGGGTGATAAAAGGACAAGAGCAGAATGCTCACCACGTAACTGAGTGGCTTCCCCAGAAGCTGGATACACCGGGGCACACACCACACCAGGAAGCTGGAAGACATGCACCATCCTGCACTGTCCCATAGGACCTGCGTGTCCCAGTGTGACACTATGCAACTCTGCCCACCTCGCCTGCCAACCTCAGGACAGAGCTATCATCTGCCATGGCTCAGCCAGCCTCCATTCTGCCTCTGTCTGGAATCAAAATGATGAACAAATACATGCCCAAACCCACTCTGTCCCTTTGCACCCTAATTCAGCAGCATCTCCTCTGGAATTCCAGAACACTTTGGACCACACATCCAGGAAAGTCCCCTTCGGGCATTTGGGAGCCAAACCCCAGGGCCCCTCCAGGAGCAGACACTCCCTTTCTGTGTAACCTGGAGTGACTCAGCCCGGCCCTCAGGAGACAGCTACATGGCCAGTCTCTTCCCTGACACAGTGGTGGCCCAGGACCCTGCACATGGCTGTATAGTAAAGCCCGATTCTCATTCTCTCCGGGTCTGTCTTCACATGGCTGTTCCCACAGTCCTCGGGAGCTGCCTCAAGCCATCCTTGTCCTTCAAAGCCTGAGCAATTCCCACCTGACAGGGCGCCCAACTTCCAAGAGTTCTTCCTGCTCCGTACATGCACCGCGCTCAGCAGGCGTGTGGTCCCCGGGGAACCAAAGGTGCTGCTAAGGATCTCCACTGCCCAGCCTACGGAAACAGGTAAACTGCAGTATTCTTCGTTATCACAGCTACACAGCCTGACAACACGACAGAGAAAAAGTGGCCTAATCATTACCGCATTAAATGGTTGCATTGGAAACAGCTGTCTGTAGGCATCTCGGCAGACAGTGTGTGACAGCGAGGGAGCCCTGAGCAGTCCGTGCTGGGTTTGAATCAACACTCCACGACTTCTGAACTGTGAGACCTAGAACTAGTTAAATTCTCGAAATCTCAGCTTCCTCATCTGTAAAGTGTTGCAAATGCTTTGCAATATAGTAGTTAGAAACAAAAGAGAGAATATCTATAAAAGTTACCACAGCTGGTACCAAACTCTGTTCTGATTACCTGTGGCTGCATCTCAAACTATCCCAAAACAGAGTGGATTAAACAGCAACCATTTTATGAAATCTCTCAGATTCTGTGAGTCAGAATTCCAGGCAGGGCTTGGAGACATCCTCATCAGAGCTCATGTGTCAACTGCTGTCGCTCAGCAGTACCTGCGGGTGATAGACCGGCCCGGAAGGTATGAGACAGCGTTGCTGACAGTCACTTCTCGTCACTTGCAGTAAGTGTGTTCTCTAGAACTGCATGAGCACTGAACTAGCCAGGACTGAGCCATCGCTCCCAGGGGAATTCAGGATAAGCTTCCCGTGAGCTTCAGGTCATCTGATTAATATGCAGCTTTGTTTTCTGCATGTTTTTGTTTAAAGACACCTTATTGAATATATACTACTTTAAAAGAATTGATTATATGCAGTGCTTGCTTTATAATAAAATGCTAGCTGAGAAAAGTTTGTTTTCCTGACCTTGGGTCATGTGAGCACAAGTTTCTTTGTCTCTCAGCCTCATCACAACGTTGTCTGCTACTCTTTTTTTTTTTATTGGTCATCATCTCACAAATCCACAAATTTAGCCATTTTTCCATCTTGTCCATTGCTTCATGATGCACTAACAATCTTAAGCACTTTGCAGAGCGGCCTCACTTACAGATTGCCAAATTTCCTCTTCCTTTTCCTTGATGTACCATATTGTTGATTCATTAACATTAAACTCACAGCCCACGACAGCCCTGTAACTCATGCCTGAACGAAGCTTCTCTAGCACACTATCTTCTCCATAAGACTTCACAGCTTTCTGGCACAAGGAACACCAGCACTACACTTGAAAGCCACTTTAAACAGCAAAATCAACAAAAAGCACAAAAATTTAGAAACCACGGCACTCAACAGATTGCAGAAAGGACGCTTGTTTGCAGTATTGAGAGCTGAAACATGAAGGCAGAGCATTGCCTTGTTTGACCTCAGCTGGGAACATGCACATTGGGAGACTCAATTTTTTGCCGCTCTGCACATGTTCGTGAATAACTACAAAAGTGCGGCAAGCATGACTCCACCCTGCAGCCCCACCCAGGTCCTGAGCTACGGAGCCAGGGGAAGCTGAACCCAGCCACAAGCAGATAAAGAGCACACCAAAATCACCATTTCCATGTGGGTAGACCTCCATCGTCACCATCATTGCTGTGGCTGCCACAAAAACAACTAGTCTCTATAGCAGCGGTCACAGCCACCATGCACATGGCACGCCAGACTCTCAACTGCATTGACACAAGAAGAGGCACCAGTGGAGACCAAAAAAAAAAAGAAAGAGAAAAAAGAAGAAGTCCTCTCTCCACAAAGCATGCTCCAGAGTAATAGAAGCAGCATCTGATTTACAATAACAGGGGAGGATTTGATCACACCTGTCTTAGTACTGGACAGATCATCCAGGCAACAAACCCACAGAGGAACAGTTAACCTATCAGAGGGAGAGAGCAAATCTGTGGGGAGACGGGGAGGGGAGGGGAGTGATTGGGTAAGGGGCATAAAGAATAATTATGATTTGTAACAATAAATATGCTAATAAAAAATTTTTAAAGATACAACAAAAAATGTGCTACAAGTATTAATTTGGGGTTACAAACAAATTTTAGTGAGCATTAAATTTGCAAACAGAGTCTGCAAAAAATGAGGGTCAGCTGCCTCTGGGGCTGTTTGGAGAAGGCAGCAGGGCTGCATGTGGCTGCCAGCCACCCTCAGGTTCACATAAGGCCTCTTAGCACAACGTGCTCAGGGCAGTCACACTTCTTATAGCTTGTTTTTCCTGATTTTCCTCTCGTAAGATTGGGGGGAGGGGGGTGTGACTTGAAATAATGTCTGTAATTAATTCAACTGTGTTACTATGTATTTAATATTCAAACATTTTAAGGACCAGGAGAATTCTGTGGTTTATTTAGTATAAGAAGTGTATCAAAAAAGGACCATGATTCTATATAAAATATACCTGTTCTAGAAATCTTTCTAGTTGCACTGTTTTGAGCATGAGGAACATGACACAAAAAATATCATTGTATCATAATTGAGTCAAAAAGTGCATGAAAGGTGGCAATTCTTAAATATTGCTCTTCTGTACTGGTCCCTTGAGAAATTATCAGCAAGAACATATTTAGAAAATAAGTTCATCTCCAAATCATTCCCTTTCAGTTACATAAATCCACATTCTACCCATTTAGAAATAGTCTTTCCCACTTACTCTCTTAGTAAAAAGACCAAATCATTTATCATCTACCTACGACACCTTTTAGAGCAAAATGGGACACTCTTAATTATGCCAGAACAACAGTCCCCAGCCAGGACTGCTGAGACAAACTAGGAATGGTATTCACAGTAAATGTAAACTGTAGGGTATTTATAAGGCTGGTTTGGTTGTAATGAATCATATCTTTCCAATTATGATACAAATTGCTTCCAAGGGGCACAAGTTGAACCCTTTTCTGTCAAAGCACATTGAACAGACCTCGACTGGTTCATAAACTATCTGAGAGATCTGTGCACTGAAGCACCTTACTTTTGTACAAAACTAATGAAGTATCCACAATGATTAACGATTGCATTCACAACGGTGACGGAGCATTTCAAAAATTACTCTTGCTGTAGTTTATTTGAATATATTACGTTTTATTCTTTTCCTAATCTGAATTCATCCGTGCTTTTCTGTTGTTGTTGATATTCTTGTGTTATAGGGTTTCTAAGAGAAGAGCTTTAAATTTTAATTTCTCCCCATTGAAGACACAACAGCTCTTACCAAATGTGTCCAGGCTGTCCCAGTAACAGTAGCTACACCTCCCTCCGTTCTTAGACTTACATCTTCCAAAGCCAAGTCAATTAACTGCCAGGAAAAATTCAGTCCAGCTTGCATTATGCATACTAAAGCAATAGCTTTCATTTATTTCACAGATTTTGTCAATTCATTCTCTGCATGTAGACATCGCCAAAATCCTTTTGTTCCATTTGTAAACTGGGAATGATTCTAACGTCATACTATTATTAGTCATTCTTACATGAAATCTTGGAATCACTTCAGGGCACACCTGGATCCTTTTTAAATTATCTGCAACATATTATGTGTTGGGATGTGCATGTCCCCCCTCAGGAAAAATGGTTTGTAGCATTTATTATATTCTCAGAAAGGTCATCTGGGGACTCAGGAAAGGTTAAAACAGACACTCCTGAATCAGGAGGACAACTTTCCTTTGGCCTTTATTCTACAGACAGACGTGTCCACCTATGAAAACTTCCTCACTGGATTTGTACGTACACAGAAGCCTGTGGTCCAGACACACTTTCATGAGACCCAGACCCAGCCGGCTTACCTCCCTCCCGAGGCTGTCCGGAGACACCAAATACACATTGCTCACTCTCCTCTTGACCGAAGCCTTTGCATAGCTGGTTCCATGTGTGCTGCACTCCTGGCTCGACTGCTGAGAAGAAAAGAGTCAAAACTTCTTTCCAGTGACCTTGTCCTATTTTCCTATTTCTCTGATTCCAGAAAACAAAATTTTCACTGTCCACATCCACTGATGTATTGCCAATCAACTAAAATCAACTCTGTCTATCCTGTGTTCTAGTGAACTCAAGACTTGCCCTTCTAATCCCTGTTTGGATGGAGAATATTTGGTAGAAAGAGAAAAAACAGGCTATTTCACAGAAGTGTAATCAAAACAAAATCTTCAAGAAATTATTCAGGATTCTATGAAATTCTAATCTTACTTTAAACTTTTCATGGCCTTGGATATAATAAATCTTGATGGGAGGGCCTGAGTCAGCTCATCAGATCTGGTAAGGACGGTCTGGGGACATCGCCGCTCTTGGTTTGAATACATGAAGGCTCCTGCTTAGCAATTCCCTCAGTTTATGGAGGCCTGAGCAGGGATTCTAAATTCTGACAATCCCAGGCCTTCATGATTCCTCTCATAGTTCATTCATTACCAAGCTCAGACCAACTCATTTCCCTGAAGGAGAGCTCAACTTTCCCCGGTTCCATACGTGGAGATGGCATTTCCAGGACAACAGTCCAGGTTGCAGAGACTCAGGAGCTCTTCTTTAATACTGACTCTTGTTTTATGTTGCATTGTCTTCTGAAGAATGCACCCAGAACAACAAAAGACTGCAGTTCTAATGATCTTTTTCCCCTTTGACCCTGCAGACAACACTGTTTTCTCTACCCAAAAAAGTGTCGATGCTCCCTCTGTGGCTTTCGCCTCTATCTCTGAGTTTTGTGGGTTAGAGCCAGAGGCTCTTTGAACTCTGCCTTTGTTAGGTTGTTCCAAATCTGCCCCCATTTTCTGTCAGTTGCTTTACCTTCACAAGCTTTACCTAGTCTTCCTTTAAAAAGTTTTCTTTAAAAGAATATAATCAGAGCAAAGCTTCAGAGCTGTGGGGCAGGGAGACTAATTGGTGTGGAAACCTCTTTGACGCGCTCAGTGCAGGGGCAGCGATGTCACTCCGTGGGAGTTAAGTCAACATCTGGGGCCTGATTTCTCTCTGAGAACGGTGGTGTGCTGCCTGAGCCGTTTTCTACTTGTAGGATATGAAGAAATGCTTGCTAGAGTCTATGCTGAAACTATTCCTATTTTCAGTTTAAATTGACCATCTTCTGACTCTTCTGAGAGCGAGAGACAGAAATCCGTCTTCATTTAACATGCTTATTTCTTGTTTAGATGGTCACAGATTTCATCTCCATGATATTTCAAAAACATTGTTTTCCACGTGGTCCCTACCTCTCGATGACCACCCATGTGTCCTCCTGTTAAATGTAACTGTTTTTTGCATCTTTTTGAGCTACAAAATGTTTCACAATCAATTGCCTACATAAACCTCACGATGTCCCATTTAAAATGGCATAAAAAGCAGAGTTTTCTTTCTTCCTGAATCTGATTACACGAAATTCTAAAGTATGTAATTTTTTATTTTGAATTACCCACAGCGACATTAATGGTACATCTCAGAAAATACAAAAATAATACTTGCCAAACTCACTAAGGTAATTATTTCTTTCTTATAAATACCAATATTTTAAAAATACAAAACAGCTTTACATCAAAGTCTATCTGACTGTGTTTAAAAACCGAGGACAGTATCTCTGGGTCCATGTCTGAAAAGCCGGATGTGTGCGCCTTGGCCATGGCAGAGGGAGACAGAGAAGTGACACTTACTGACTCTCCTGTGTTGTTACACGTTTGACCCCATTTAACTCTCACAATCCCAGAAGGTGGAGCTGTTATTTTTCTATTACAGAGGAGGAAATGGAAGCTCAAAGACATTTCATACCTTGTCCAAGGTCATTCTGGATAGTAGACTCAGGATTGGAACCCACGTGTGGCTTCCTGCAGGTGGTTTCCCTCGGTAAAGGATAAAGGGAGGTCCCTTGGAGCCCATCACCTTGAGCAGTAACCCCGCTTCCTGATGAATAATCTAGCAGATGGCCTAGGTATTGGAGAATTCAGCCAGTCAGAGAGAAAGAGAAACATGCCTGAAACCACTGGCAATGGACCATCTTCAGAAATGACTCAAATCTGGTCCTCAAGGGACATCTGGTTGGACCTCAGTGTCAGTGGTAGAACAGATAGGACAGCCTGACAAGGTTTGGCCAGTAGGCACTGGGACTTCAAAATACAGCCAGCGCAGGAAAGAAAACAAAGCCATGTCCAGTCCAAACTGGAGTAAGGGACCCAACTCATCGTAGGCTGACCTGAATGGTGTAGGAGGGTGTGTGGCAAGGCCACAGTGGCTCCATACACAGAATATGGCAGAAGGTCTCCCTGAGAGGGTGCAGAGAAGAGAGCTCAGGGTCAGAGCAGAGGCCAAGAGTTGGGAAAACAGTGGTATTCAGAAAATCAGAGCGCAGCTCAGAGGTGGCCAGGACAAGCCCTGCAGGGGTAGAAAATGCCCAGCTGCTGTGCTAAGAAGGGAGGGTGGGAAAGGACACATGGCTGGGAGCCTCTGCTCCTGGGGTGCCCCTAGGAGAGTCAGCATTAGCTGCGAAACTTAGCAGGACAAAGCCCTCAGGGGCTGCGCCTGGCCCCCTGCAGCAACGTAGTTCTGAGGAGACAGGGACTGACACGATCCTCAGGACAGGTGCAGGAAAGTCCTGAGCCAGCTGAAAATGCACCAGTTGTGAACTATGTGAGAAATTAGATATGAAGTAGAAGTTCTTTGTAACCAAAAAACCACACCAGGATTCTGAGAATAAAAGTAGAGGCTTTTTCCTTGAAAAACAATTCCCAGAACTAGCTTTTTTCACAACCAGAAGTTAAGGAGGTGGGCTGGGGAGGATGCAGCTCCCAAGGGTACCCCCCGCTCAGCGTGGTTACCAAGCACAGCAGGTATTTCCAGCTTGGGTAGGATTTTGGTGCGTCAAATTGAGAGCATGAAGTGGATCCCACATGTGGAAATAAAATGAATGGAGGATGAAAAGCTCAACGGGTGTCTAGGTCACATTGAGCAAAAGAACTTTTCAGGTGTAGCCTGCACCTTGGGAGGGGAGAGGGAGGTGCACAAAGAAGGCAGCTGAGCAGGTCTGGGGGGGCTCTGAAAATGCCCTTCTCGGCCATCGCCACTTGCCTCTCACTGGGGTACCATTTTGGAACAGAATCACAGGCAGGGTGACCCAGATGTGATTCTCTCAGTGCTCTCCGGCAGGACAGCACTCCCCAGTTAAACATTGCGTTTGCTGAATCAGGAGGTCTGAGCTTCCCTCCAAGCAGAAGTGCAGACGCTGCCCTGGCAACACCGATGTGCCCTGGGAATGTCAGAAAGGAGGAGATGCATCGGGGTGCTTCCTGAGACTACTTCTGAACAGAATGAGAAAATCCATCATGGACTGCCGGTGCTTTCACTTGGTTGGATGCACCGTGCTGATAACACCAGACACCACGGTCAAGGGTTGGGATGCCAGTGCTGGTCAGCTGCCAAAAAGAAAAAAGAAAGAAAGGGATTTTCCCTGAGTTGCTTTAAAAGACAAGTATTGCCATCTCTCTCTGCTATCTGACACGGAAATATTATTTTCACTGTCTTGCTGCATTTTTCTCTTTTCTGGTGTTTATGCTTTTTTTGACTAATATTTTTATTTGTAAGAGGTGCTTTGAAATTTGCACCCGTGAAGAAATAGAATTAAGGAGATTTTTCCCTCTACATTTCTAACATTGAGCTGTTCTCTTCACTTACTTGTATGGATGCTTTTACCTTTATCCTCTAGACAATTTCTTTCACAATCATTTTCTCTCAAACTTCTAAGGACACAACTACGCTGCCTGCTGGGTTTTGATTCTGTGGAGAAGTCTAAAGCCAAACTGATTTGGGGTTCGTTGGGGGTTACCTTACTTGCTTTGGTTTTTGCTGTGGTTGTTGCTTTTGTTTATTTTTTTCCTGTTTGTTGAGTGTGTGTGTGTGTGTGTGTGTGTGTGCGCGTGCACCTGAAATATGGAAGTGCCACAAAGCTCAGTCTAGGTGTTGAGCTCTTTAATGAGTTTTGCTTGTTTTGATGAACTGTTTCAGCCCAGAGGTCCAATTCTTTCTTTAGCTCAAAAAGGTTTCTGTTTGTTCAGTGCCTCTTTTCCATGTGTCCTATACTTTCTGACGTGTATATGGGGTGTCTTGAACTGTGGGTCTTTTTCCTCTCATTTTCACTTCCTCATCTTTTTCCTACCCTTGACTATTATTTTTAGGTACAAGAATTTCTCACATGTGAATAACAAATGCTGGCGAGGATGTGGAGAAAGGGGAACCCTCCTACACTGCTGGTGGGACTGTACATTGGTGCAGCCATTATGGAAAACAGTACAGAGGTTCCTCAAACAACAACAGATAGATCTTCCATATGATCCCGCAGTCCCACTACTGGGCATATATCCAAAGGAATGGAAATCATCATGTCGAAGGGATACCTGCAGTCCCACTACTGGGCATATATCCAAAGGAATGGAAATCATCATGTCGAAGGGATACCTGCAGTCCCACTACTGGGCATATATCCAAAGGAATGGAAATCATCATGTCGAAGGGATACCTGCACTCTGACATTTATCACAGCTCTATTTACGATAGCCAAGATTTGGAACAAACCTAAATGTCCATCATTGGATGACTGGATAAGGAAAGTGTGGTATATATACACAATGGAATGCTACCTTGCCATAAGAAAGAATGAAATTCTGCCATTTGCAGCAACAGGGATGAACTTAGAGAAAATTATGTTAAGTGAAATAAGCAAAGCACAGAAAGAAATACTCCATGTCCCCACTCATAAGGGGGATGGAGGGAAGGAGAAAGAGAGAGACAGAGAGAGAGAGAGAACACAATAAAATGTTGAACTTTCAGAAGGAAAGTACAGACCTATAGTTACTAGAGGTGGGAAAGGGGGATGGGGAGGGGGAAAGGGGTGGAGAGTAACTGGGTAAGGATGCAAAGAGTAATTATGATTTGTAATGATGAACATGCTAATAATATTGATTTAATTATCACATCTGAACACAAATACTAATAGTCAGCTCTGTACCCCATAAATATATATAATCAAAAATAAATAAATAAATAAATAAATAAAATAAATAATAAATAATAATAAAAAAGAATTTCTAACATGTATCATCTACTTAACTGATCTTGCAACCAAGAATGGCCACTCCTTCACACAGAAGAAAAGACTTGAGAGTCTGATGTTGATGAGAGGTTGGAAGCTTTACCATCAGGAAGCGCAACCTGGGAGACAATTTGGCTGCAAACTGTCTCAGAGGCTTGAGAGCCTCAGAAAGGGTTTTTAAAGGGAAGAGTGTGGGAAACAAAAGGGGAAGGTTAGTCCCATCAGAAAGCTGCTGTGTGAAATTTTGCAGATTCTTGGCTTTCTTTACGTTAGGGCTAGTATTGCAACTCTTTCATCCAGTTCTGTAATGCTTGGGTGATAACTGGCTCCCACAAGCTGGATGCCATCTTGTTCCCAGGCAGCTGTGACTCCAAAGGAAGAATAGTTAGTTCACCAGGTTCCTGATTAGCTCTTGTCATCTTGCTCTTCCTGAGCATTAAGTCCTGTAGCGTTTTCCCATGAGCTATGCTGTGAGCTTAGGTTACAAAAAGACTTCTTTAAGGCTAGCATTCTGCCTAAAGCTTATTCTACAAATATGGCCTTTCTGAGGCTACTTGTCTATGACTATTTGCTGTGGTGGGCTCTGACAGGCTAGATGGCGTGATTTAGATAGTGTTGTGCCAACTCTCATGGTCTAAAGGGATTTGAGGGTCAGCCTGTGGCTCACTCAGGAGAGTGTGGTGCTGATAACACCAAGGCCACAGGTTCGGATCCCATATAGGGATGGCCAGTTAGCTCACTGGGTGAGCGTGGTGCTGACAACACCAAGTCAAGGGTTAAGATCCCCTTACTGGTCATCTTTTAAAAAAAATAAAGGGATTTGAGAGGTTTAACATTCTGCATGTGGTTCCTACCAGCAGGTAAAAATAGAGGCAGCCATATTCAGTTGAGTGTTTTCTAATAGTGGAAGCTTCACTCATGCAGCTAATGTGAAGCTTGTGGTCTTGAAATCCACTAGAAAAGATTCAGGTGGTGAAAATGCTACTAGAATGGGTCCTATATGATTCAGCTGCATTCTTGCCTAGCTGTAGCTTGGGATCAAAAAACATGGAGATGAGAGCCCATGACTGGCTCTTCTCATGGAAGCTCAGAGAGCGGCATATTAGAGGGTGGCAGAAGGGTCATATAACTGAGAAGTCCTGCTCAGGCCTCGTTCCAACAGGGATTCTACCCGTTTCTTGGAGATTCTCTCTCTTCTTCTTGTCTTGGCTTTGTCCTCCAGCAGGCTTCTCTTAAGGTCACAAGACAACTTCCACAATAACCAGAGCTCACATCCAGATAGAGAAAAATAAATTGCTCATCTTTGCACCGATTGGGTCACCCAAGAACCAATACCTGTGGCCAGGTGATAGACATATGTGGATAGACTTTGGCCAGCAGTCAGCAGAACCAATCTCTCTGACAGGAGGAGGACCAGGATAATTGTAATTGGCTGAAATCAATCAATACATGCCCCTAATACCCCAGAGGAGCCAATCCCAACCAAGCTTAAACTGCTGCATAGGGAGAGAAATTGCCAGGTATGGTGGGGAGTAACTACTCCATCCACTACATGAGTATTTTCCATTGGTGGAAAAGAGAAAAAGACCAACATGAACTGAGCCTCTATTGGGCACTAAGCAAGGGGCTTTTATCACTTAATTTAATCCTGACAACAATCCTTTGAGGTAGGCATTGCTATCTTTATTTCACAGATGATGGCACTTCAGCTCAGAGAGCGTGAGTCATTTGCCTTAAGGTCACACAGCTAATATGCATCAAAACTTATCTCACTGATTTCATATGCTGCTTGGCACAGCTTGCAAAAGACCCTGAAGTCCATCCAAGTTCAACATAGAAAATATATTTTAGATCCTATTCCCCTGAGTTTTTGTTGTTGTCCTTAAAGGTCATGTGCAGTATTTGGAATATATACATATATGGTGTAGACTAAAGCTGGGAGGAAAACTAAAGATTTCTTTTAGTTTTTCCAGTTAAGCATCTTCTAACAGTTGAAGTATTTGGTTTGTGTTATCAGATTCTGGCCTAGAACCAGTTCACAGGAATGAATCATAGCTGATGTAATGTGCATCTCAGTAGAGCTATTATGTGGGACCCAGGTGCACTGAATTTTATGATGTGAAATCAGATCTCTGCACTTGTCCCGGGTGAGCAATTATGATGTCACAAATCAGGCGCTTGGAGGCACATCAAAGAGCTGAGAACAAGTAATGAAAATCCAGGGAAAGCAAACCTTGTGTTTCCAAAGAGGTCACCCATCTCCTTCTGGACTTGCAGAGATGCTCATATCAGCTCTGTGTGGAACCTGGTGGGGAGGACCTGTGTGTGAGTTCATTTCTGATGCTTATGACAAAAATACCTGGAACTGGGTAATTTGTAAGAAAAAAATTTACTGCTTGCAGTTTGGAGGCTGGGAAGCCCAAAGTCCAGAGAACACATCTGGTGAATGCCTTGTTAGTGGTGACAGTGACACGGGTGTCTCACATGGCAGAATGACAGAGTAGAGAGAGAGCTCCTCATGTGCTCTCCTTTTACAGCCCTCAGAACCACACCCACGACCACTATTAAACCATCAACTTATTATTCCATTACTGAGGCATGGTCCTCACAATCTAATCACCTCCTCAAGGCCCCACCTTTCAATTACCATAATAGGATTTCCCACCCTCTTAACACTGTCACTGTTAAGTCTCTAATACATGGACTTTGGGGTACACAAATTCAATCCACTGCAACTTATGAGTCCACGTTTTCACTTTTCCCCTGAAAGAACAGGGGTTATCAAGAGCTTTATAGAATCTTCTAGAAAATCTGCTCCTGGGGGACTTCCTGGAAGGGAAAAATCTCACATTCCCTTCAAACTTTGGGCTTTCCGCTGTTACTAGCATTTGGGATTGGAGCAGTAGTCCCTGATGGCAGTTCTGGTTGGGGGAAGGGTGTGTGGAGGGTACAGGGGAGAGGGGTGTGGATGAGGGAGCCTGGGAAATGCACAGACATGCGCATGCTAATGGGATCCTCGTGACTGCCCAGCTAGAGGAATGTTCCTGCAGCAAAAGCAGGAAACAGCCAGAGAGGGAAGCTTTACACAGCTTCAATTCTGTGTGCTCAGAAGGTACCAAAGTTAGAACCTACTGTCTGTGAAAGAGAAGGGGGGTTATTTCACAGGTCTGCATGTCTAAATAACAAAGACAAAACAGAAAAAAAGAACTGAAGTCCTAAAACGTCATTAAGATACATTTTTCTCCCTTTCGAGAGACTACATGGAAATCGTCTTTTAAATCATTCATTGCTCTGAGCTTCACCTGAAATGCTTAAATACCCTCAAATCATTTTATTTTTTTCCCTTTACTCAAAATAAGTGGTTACCTCTAACTAATGCAAATCCTGGTATATGAAAAGTGTAGTGTAGGCCAGTAAAAGGGAGGTGCCACCTATTTTAATAGCCACATTCTCAAAAGCAGTTAAAAAACAACACACTGAAGTTTAGCAGGCTGAGGAAACATCACACCCTGCACTTGGCAGGGTATTGTACACAAGCAGTGTAACAAGCACTGCGCAGGGGAAGAGAGGTGGGGGAGACTGTCAAAATACTATTGCTTTAAAAAATTGCCTTCCCTCTTGGGCCGGCCCGGTGGCGCACTGCTACAGGGCTGCGCTCCCGCCGAAGGTTCGGATCCCACATACAGACCGGTTCCCGCTCACTGGCTGAGCGAGGTGCGGGCGCGGCACCGAGGTTTGCTATCCCGTTGGCGGTCCCGGTCCGGTACGGGCGCGACACTGAGGGTTGCGATCCGTTGCCGGACACGAAAAAAGACAAAAAGGAAAAAAAAAAAATTGCCTTCCCTCCTAAGTTGCCCAGCCTCATTCAGAGGCTGGCAAACATTGTGTCATGTGACCCTCAGTGCACAAGTTGATTGGGCTAAAGGAGGATGCACCCCCCACAGACTGATGGGAATACTCTGATCCAGCTCCCTGCAGAGGAGCTATACGATTTGTGCTGCCAGTGCAAAATTAAAATGTGGGTCTTCTTGTTTAAAAAGTTGGAGAAAACGGCCATTAAATGTAATAGCATATAAAGCTTTTCCCTTTCTTCCACAATCTCTCTCTTGACTAATTATGGTCTTTTTTTTTTTATCTGCTATTTAATGTCATTTTAAAGAAAGAAAACTTTAAATTGTTAGCATGAATTTTACCATTTCACTTTATACTGTGCAATTCCGGTTTTAAATGCAAGATAAGTGCATTTAAGTCATGCAGAATTTCCAAAATCACACAATTTGCATTTTGTAGCTCATACATGAGTATGTATTTGACTTTTACCAGAACATTGGAAATGCTGCAAACATTAACTCGACTGTGTTTGTTTCACTTCTTGATATGCACACTTTCTACCAACGTGCTCTACTTTTGGCTTACTGATGAGTAAGCAAGGACTGAAAGCAAAGGAGAAGGTTTTCCTCTTCTGCCCTTTCCCTCTAAGTCCTCATTTTTGACATAAGCGGTTGGCTGATAGAGGGAAGTATCATGACAAGGTTCCCTGGTCATATGAGTTTCTTACGGCCCATTGATTTCTTCCTGCATTTGAAACAAGTTCTGGATCTAATGAACCTGGAGGAACTTATGTTGAGTGAAATAAGCAAAGCACAGAGGGATAAATACCTCACGTGCTCACTCATATGTGGGAGCGAAGAGAGAAAGAAGGAAGGAAAGAAAGACCACAGAAGTGCCATCATCCTACAGAGGGAGGGAACATTCCTAGGGCTACAAAGTGGAGTGGGGGAGGGAAGGGGAAGGGGGAGGGAGGTTGGGGGATAATTGGGTGGGGGACATGGGGTACAAGAGTAATATCTGGTAATGGGTATGCCCCCGGTATGAATTTGGCCCTCACATCATGGGCACGAGGGGTGACAATTAGCTTTGTATCTCATGAATATTCATCACAAAGAAATAAAGAAATAAGTACAGCTTCTCAGGGCCTCCTGCTTCAACCTCTGATGCCTGGTCATAGACATCACATGCTTGCCGAATCAATAACAACGGGGAGTAGTAACAAAAATCAGTCGGCCACTATTTTATTTTGCTACTTTTTTTTTTTTCTGGTACTTTGCGCAGCTTGCAGTGTATAAAATGAATGTCAATGTTTAAGACCTTCGCCTTCCTTTATTCAAAAATTTTAATGCCGATATGTTTCATCATGATGGTTAAGAATTCATGTATTTTGTCTTTAGGCTTTATGTTAAATATCTAGCTGGACACCATAAGTGGCAATACCCCGCTTTATCATTTCAAATTAGATTTCTTTGTTAAATATTTAATAAGTGACAGATTTACTGGACTCAGTACTTAAAGTAAGGGAGATTATTGTCGTTATTATTATTATTATTATTTTATTATTTTATTAAAAATAAAATAGGGGCAAAATTCTCCTTCCCTCCCCTGTGTCTTCCCTCTTCCTGCCACTCTCCCCAAGTAAGTAACCGTTGTTATCAATCCCTTAGGTACTTTTCTTGAGTTGTTAATTTGTGGCCACTAAAATATATGTCCATGTCCTAACCCTCCGTACCTGTGAATGTGGCCTAATTTGGAAAAAGAGTCTTTGCAGATGTAATTAAGGATCTCAAGATGAGATGCAATGACAGGTGCATGCTAAATGACAGGTGTCCTTTTACAGAAGAGAAGGAAGGAGATCAGAGACACAGGAAAGATGACTATGTGAGGACACAGGGAGGGACTGGAGTGATGCTGGCACCAGCCAAGGAACAGCTGGTGCTGCCAGAAGCTGGAAGAGGCAGGGAAGGATTCTCCCCTAGAGCCTTCAGAGGAACTGTGCCCTGATGACAACTTGATTTTGGACTTCTGACCTACAGAATTGTGAAAGAATAAAATTCTGTTGTTTTTAAGCCCCCAGGTTTTTAGCAATTTGTTACAGCAGCCCTAGGAAACCAATACATCATTTAAGTGATATAAGAATATATGCTTTTCTTGTGATTCTGTTCTTTGATGTTGACCTCTATCAGGTAAGTCACTGAGAAGAGGTCTATGCTTGCCTTATGCACCCCCCAGTCATGATTTTAGGGTCCTCCTCCGTAATTCGGCCTGAGTTCTTAGCTGTTCATTCTTAAAGGGTTTCACCTTTTAGTAAAGTTATATCTTTAGAGAAACATAGACAATCCTCAAGGAGGTGCTGGGATCTCACCAAGGCAATGAACTTAATGACTGTCACGCCAGTTCTAGTCTTACCTCCACCAGGAAGGGGTCTGAAGGCTGAACTACATCTTTTCCAGGCACTGTGGCTGAAAAGCTTTGCACCTGTCACAAATTCAAAGGGCTACCTTGGAGGAAAGACCACCTTCAATCCATACCATACGAGATTTGTGAGAATGTGTCCTCACTGCCAGAGGCACGGTCACATTTGTTGACTTCGTGCACCACTTAACAGTTGTGCTTAGAGATTTGATGTGTTACCTATTCTGCAGCAACAAAAATCAAAACCTCTAGTAGTTTCTAAACCATAGGAAAATTGGAAGAAAAATGTTTTCTACTCTTTGATAATGCCAGGGCTTAATTATACATTTCTTGAATTGCAGCTTGAGGGGATTTCAAAACACATAATTTAGCCTTCCTCTGCCATGTGAACTATTCTATTGGAACAAACAAGATCAGGGCTATTATATTCAATTCGTCTTACCCAGAAGGTAGAAGCAGTAATTCATACTTTCAGAAAGAGGGAGGGAGAATTCGCCTAAAGTGGCCAACTTTAATTTCTGCATTTTCTAATTTTTAACATTGGGGTTAAGCTCTAGTTAATGCTGAAAATAAATGTATGTTGCCTGGAGCCAAAGGCAGAAAATTGTGAGTCTCTGGAATAGAGCCAGGACGGGCAGCCAGCTCTGTGGGAGCCCTGGGGAGTGGGAAGGGTGTGGGGCTTGGGAAGGGAGCTATTTACTAACTGGTACAGAAATAACTTAACATTTTAATAACCAGCACTGTGTTCTGGAGCATGTCAGTGGGGTACAGCTCTGGATGTTAGTGTAAAGAACACATCTTGCCAAAGGCTTTCAGACCCACCATCCCATCTGACTCTTGCACCAATAGTCTGAGTTACCTGCTGCCCATTTCCCTCCAGGGCATAAAATGACTCCACTGGGGTGGCTCCATCATGAGTTGTCCCTGAGCCCATATTTTGAGATGTCAAAGTCAGCCCTCTTTTCATTAATTAAGTTACTTTTTAACTGAGATAAAATCTTCCCAGCCTGGACATACGACCAAGCCAGTTCCATTTTGGATGTAAGAACCACAGAAAGGAGAAGAACCAGAGGCAGAAGCCAGAGTCAAGGAGTTGTCGTGAAGACGAGCTTTTACAACCAAGAACGCAGGCCTGATTATGAATGAGGACCCGAAAACCATGACTGGGGGTGCAGAAGCGAGCATAGACCTCTTCTCAGTGACTTATCTGATAGAGGTCAAGGTCAGAGTGAAGAAAACACACCTACTTTACCCAATAAGTAGCGGAATGCGATCACCTGAAAAGTCAAACAAAAAATTTCTAAGGGGCTTATCATTCGTATGTGGATGGCATCCATATAATTATTTTACAGGAAAGTGGGACTAGCATTTCAGAGTTCCTCCTTCGGGGGAACCAGGAGGCTGGGCCGACCCGAGCCTCTCCCTGGGGACTGGTCTTGTGTTCTCCCTGCTGTGTGCTCCTGAGGGTAGCCAGGTCTAAAGACCAACAGCAGGCCGGTGCTCTGGTATGACAAATACCCAAGGCCATGGCCTAGTTCTCTCTCTATAGACTTGCAGGCAGAAGAAATGAAGCATCGCTCTCTTTCTAGAGCTCCAGTGGGCCCAGTGATTGCCAAGACTGAAGCCCAGGGTTGCTGTGCCTGCGCTCCCACATGCGGCATTTGCAGAGTTTATTCCTGTTCTAAGGCTGAATAATGGATTCAGGTTGTGAGCAATAGAAACTCTACATAAATTATTAGCCAGGCTGTGTGCAGTTTTGTGCTCAGGTGAACCTTGTCCCACTTTTAGCTGCCGCTGCTGCTCTACAAGAAAGAGTTAGTCCCTCTGAGGACTGAGACTCAGGGTAAGGTGGGGAGAGGGGGAGGTTGCTCCAAATGACAGGGTGCCCCCACCACCACCCCACCCCTGCATTGTCTATGGAGTGTTAAACAGCATCCAGGCTGGCATCACTCTAGCTCAACCTGACGTGCATCTAAGGGCTCTGTGGACTAGAAAAGATTGCCCAATGGTGTCATATGACACTAGGGTTTAGATGACCTCTGTGGGGCACACAGCAAGCTGAGAGATGAGACCATGACAGTTAGGAACACATTTATTTCTAAACTAGCCATATAACATATAAGTATTAGGACCTATCTTGTGTTCTGTACCATGTTGAGGACTAGAGAGGTACAGTAAAAAAAATTCATACCTGAAAAAACAAAGTACATTAACTACATGTTATTAATACTAATAAGAAAGATAAATAAGTTGTCAGACCCAAAATTAACATAAAAGAGTCAATGGTGGAAATTATATGAAATACAGGTGGGTGCTTGAAGGACCCCTCTGTGGGACAGCTTAGAGACGTGGGCACCAGAGACAAGCAAATGCATCCAGAAGCCAATGCCATGGGCCTGAGAGTTCAGGTGAGACACTCACCTGCTGCCAGGGAGAAGGAAAAGGGAGCTCAGGATGATTTGGACAGGGGCTCACAACCCTGAGTGCCCACCTGGGACTCCATCCAGAGCAATTAAGTGGTGATGCAAGGACATTGCTACTTTTGTCAAAAGCTCCTTAGGAGATTCTACTGAGCAGCCACTGAGGCTGGAGGGGGCGTTGAACTGAGATAAGGAACCAGGAAGAAGACTAAGTTTGAAAAAGCCCATATGGTTGATTTGCCACCCCTGCAGAACATTTTTGGGGAGAGGTTTGTTCATTCATGGGTTTGGGGGCACCAACACTGTCACCACTAGGACTTCCATCAAGGTGGGAGGGCACCTGTCTTAGTGGGCTCAGGCTGCCATAACAGAATACTGCAAACTGGGTGGCTTAAACAATAGATATTTATTGTCTCACAGTTCTGGAGGCTGGAAGTCTGAGATCAAGACGTCAGCAGGGTTGGTTTCTTCTGAGGCCACTGTCCATGGCTTGCAGATGGCCATCTTCTCATTGTGTCCTCACGTGGTCTTTCCTGTGTGTGAGTGTGCCCCCAGAGTCTCTCCGTGTGTCCTAATCTTCTGGCAAGAACAGCAGTCCTATCGGTCTAGGACCCACCCTAATAACCTCATTTGAACTTAACTTTACCTCTTTAAAGATCCTGTCTCCAGGTACAGTCACATTGGAGGTACTGGGAGCTGGGACTTGAATATATAAAGGTTGGAGGACACAATTCAGCCTGTGAAAGCATCTTCATGGTGGTGGACAAATTAACCAGAAGGCAGCTTTGCCCTTCAGCCCTGAACATCAATGCCTGGCCCGCAAGGCACAGAGGAGCCAGTCCGCAACAGCTCCCATCTGATCGGGAGGCTGGGGATATTCTAATCGGGGGAGAGGAGCTCTTGCCAGGTGTGTAACACTTACAACTCTGCCGTCCCCTCCACCAGAAGACCAACGGATGAAAGGCAAATCTCTGACCACTGCGTCTCTCCGGGGGAGCATGCGCTTATTTCCTTAAAGCCAAAACAACCACAACTACATCTCACTTCTGTGGAGTCATTGCTGTGTACCAGGCCTGATGTACTATTCCATTTCATCCCCGTAGGAGCCAGTATTCAATTCAATATTCAACATTCATCATCTTTACTTCTGAAGAAGAAAAATAGGTTCGGTGTGGTGGCATGAGCTGTTAAGGGTCACGTGGCTGAGCAGTGGTGGTGCCAGCTTTGACCTAGTCCTGTCTATCTCCAGAGCCTGTGAGTTTGATGCCAACACCACCCTGCTTCTCTCTGGGGTGATCCCAACGGCTTTTGCCTAGAAACATTTCTAATTCTTTTAGAACTAAAAGTTCTTAGGGAAATGCCATGTCAAGTAAGTGTTCTTAGGTCAAAGTTTTCAGATTGTTTCTATGGCTCCAAAAGCCTTTGCCAGTGTTATGGACTTGACTATTGGGAGTCGCCCAGTTTGAACGTTCTGTGGGTGTCCTTACAGAGAAATATCTGCAGACCCCAGGGGCAGCCCCAACAATGAGATCGAGAAGGAGAAGGAAGCTGGTGGGGTGGGAGGTGGTACCGAAAAGAGATGGCAATGATCGGCAAAGTCATTTGCTGAGGAAACGTTATGTTAAATGTAATTATTTTCTGAATATCCTCTTCTCATCTCCACTATGCAATAAGATGGAAATCACCAGGTATCTTTGGAAATGATCTCTGATTTGGAAACACTTGGATATTGCAGAAAATTAAATGAATTACTTTTCATATATTTTCCAACTAGGACAATTACACTCAAAATAAAGTTTGTTTCATTGGCTGCCACAAGAAGCCATAAAAAATGTTGGCAATATCATAACAGAAAAAAGTTTGTTTGTAAGGGTAAAAAATATGAGTCAGAAAAAATCTTTATTGCTTAACAGATATGTCAACCTAAAATAACAGAGAGAGTGGCTCCCCAAAGAAATGAGCTTATTCAGGAATAAACAGAGGGATTATAATCCAGGATATATATGCTATGACAGACCACAGGCATATCCAGGGAGGCTGAGGTGAGGGGAAACTTTTAAAGGCAAAAAGAAGCATGTGCAGGTTGTTTTGAAACAAAAGTTCTTCAGTTTCGGGAGCTCACTGCAGGTGGTGATATGTGTACTGGTCATTGCTGGTGGAGGGTCCTCATAGAAGCAGCCCTGACTGCAAGGCTGTGGTTTAGTAAGACCGCTGGCAAGGTTGTGGTAAGAACTGGCTATTACTGGACAGATGTCCTCATAAATGTGAACTTAACTGCAAGAGATGGTTTTGCAGAGTCTCTTGTTATAGTTTTTGTATTCAGGCAAATACACGTGAGGATTCTTCCTTCAAGGTCTCTTGGCTCCATTTTATTAGGGTTTGACATAAGTGACTCCATTCTGATTCTGACAACATTCACAAATATATACCCAGTCCACCCCGATTGATATCACCCATGGGTGTTTGTGGATTGTTATCCCCTAAGGACTGTCCCTGGCCACTCTACACAGTGGGCAAATTGAGATGATTAGAAGGCAGGTATAGCTACCCCCAATCCTAGCAGGGGGCCATGGGAATGGAGGGGATGAGCACACTCCAGATCCATCATAAGCCATTTCTGCACCTGTCTCTAGTTAGATAGCACTTATCTTTCCAAATGGTACAGTTGATTAGAACATATAATACATGCTGTATAAACACCAGTGATCTTGAATTTCAAATACTCTAGTAAGATAAAAATGGATATATTGTCCTCATTATTCATTCAAATATATTCTAGTCCTTTTGTTTAATAATTAAGTTCTTACCCTCTCTGAGCAGGCTCATTCTGCTTCCTGAGCTGTTTCTTATTTCTCCTTCTGGAAGAGCCAAATGAGAGCCTGGAATTAGAGGTGGCTGGAGAAGAGGCAGTAGAGGCAGAAAACAAAGCCTAGAAAATTATGAATTTCCCAAGGTCCCATGGCCCAGGAAGGCCAGAAATTCTTTCTTCCATTCCTGCACTCCGTCCTCCCTCTCTGTTCTTTGAAAAACGTAGCTCCCTTTTCTCTCTTTCCTTGTGTCTAAGTTAACACATGCTCCTTCCATCTCACGTACAAACCAACGTCTTCTTGGCTAAGTGACATTTCACGGTGGCTGCTGGCTGTCTCACCATCAACAGAGGCCCTGGTGACCCAGAGATCACGTACCCTGTGTCCTAACCCAAGTTTGTCCTTACACCACATTTGGTACATCATCACGAATGTTTGAAAGTTTGAGATCGTGAGATGAATAATAATTGGCCAAGACTAAATGTTTGGAGTTTCCCAGGTTGAAACCACTCAGGTGGAACCCATAACAGTGGTCACAACAATACAGCACCCCTGTGGGAAAACAGAGTCAACTTCACACCAGGCGAACTCAGGAATGGACTAAGAACTCTAGAAGCTGCCAGTGTAGAGCTGTTATAAGTAACCCGTGTATTTGACATCTCCTTTTTACCCACTCCAGATGGTAACAACTCATGTTTCAGCTTGACCATCTGTAATGTCAGATGAGGAGCCCATTACAGAGTTATTACTTGTTACCTTAATAAGTGATATTATAATAATTCACTACTATTAATTGTCCTCATGACAATGAGGAAAAGAGATGAGAAGATCTGAAAACTTTATGGAAGAAAGTCACTTAGGTATGCGATATTGGGATATAAAAAGAAATATATGTTTGGTCTTTGTTCCAACATAGAGCTTCTAAAACCCTGGGAATTTCCTGAATGATGGGGGATAGGAGGGTCTTGTTATTCATAGTAAGCCCTTTTAACCTTTCCTGAGTTTATGCTAATGAGGTGATTCTGGGTGAACCCCTAGTCAGCATCAAGATAGGGTCTGGTCACCAGAGGAACCGACCATGAGATTAGAGAGTGGGAACTTTCAGCACCACCCTCCAACCTCCAAGGAGAGGAGAGAGGCTGGGGATCGAGTTAATCAATGGCCAGTGGTTTCATCATTGGTGCATACATAACAGAACCTCCATAAAAACTCTAAACCCCTAAGCTTCTGGCTTGGTGAACACACGCAGGTGCAGGGGGTGGCAAAGAGGGCACAGCAGCTCCATACCCTGCCCCATTCCTCACCCATGTGTCTCCTCCTCCTGCTTGTTTCTGAGTTGAATTCTTTATAATAAACCAGTAATAGTAAGTGAAGCACTTTCCTGAGTTCTATGAGCCATTTCAGCAAGTTATCAAACCTAAGGAGGTCTTGGGAACACTCGCTTCCTAGCTGGTGGGTTAGAAGTATGGGAAGCCTGGGACTTGCGATCAATTGGCATCTGAAAGGGGGGGCGGACTTGTGAGACTGAGCCCTTGACTCGGGGGAGCTGGTGCCAACTGCGGGTGCACAGCGTCAGAACTGGATCGAGTTGTAGGACAGCAGCTGGCACAGGAGAACTGGTTGGTGTGGCCCCCACACCTGTGGTGTCCGAGGCGCTGAGAGTAAGAAATGGTTCGGAGGTGATGCATGTAAGAGCTGGAACGTGGACTCGGCTTTTGCCCACGATGCGACACGTGCTCACCAGAAGACGCCCTCCCGAGAGCTGGCCGTGCCCATCACGGTGACTACTGTCTCCATCTCCTGCCCCGGGAGGTGTTCAGTAGGTACATAAATAACTCTGAGAAAATAATGCGTATAAAAAAGCACCTCAGTTGTCCGGGTGGCAGGGAGTCACACCCCAGGACACAAAAAGGCAAAAGGAATTCAGATCTTTAATTCAGTGTCTCAAAACATATACAAGGAAAATAAACAAACTCTGAGAAGCAAGCTTTCTTTAATGACCCTTCCCTATCTCTGTCATTCTTAACATCTCTCTAAAACTGACCACTGCTTCCTAAAATGCCCTCGTCCTCTCCCAAGAAGCCCCTTGCAAAGCTTTCTCTGAAACCTGGCAGGCGTGACTCTCCACTTCCCGTCTCCTCCCTGCCCGAACTGTGACATTCTCTTGGGGTGAGCTGGACACCTTTCTCTTTATTTCAGGGTCAATTTAGCTACTTTGCCTATGTTCCAGTCTGTGAAAACACACACACACGCACACACACACACACGTGCGTGCACACACGCACACACACACACTCTCACACACACTCACGTGCACACACACTCACACACTCACACGCACACACACTCACACACACGCACACACGTGCACGCGCACACGCACACACTCACACACACTCACGCACACACACGCACACACACACTCACGCACACACACATGAACACACACACGCACACAAACACTCACACACACTCACACACACACATGAACACACACGCGCGCGCGCACACACACACTCACACACTCACACGCACACACACGCACACACACGCACACACACACGTGCGCGCGCACGCACACACACTCACGCACACACACTCACGCACACACACGCACACACATGAACACACACACACATGAACACACACACACGCACGCACACACACACGTGCGCGCACACACGCACACACACACACTCGCGCTCACACACACACTCACACACTCACACGCACACACACTCACGCACACACACACGCACACACTCACACACACGCACACACACGCACACACACACACACAGGCCCTGCTGACGTGACTTCTAGTCTGCAGAAATGTGAGAGAAAAAGTCCCTGTTGCTCAAGCCACCCAGCCCGTGGTACTTTACCAAGACAGCTCTAGAAAACTACTGCAATCACTTAAAAAAATTTTAAGTTTATTTATTTATTAATATTATAATTAAAAATATTCCATATTGTTTTCTCTCACTTTTTACTCTTTTACCCTAATACTATGGTGTTGTCGTTACTACTTTACTTTTATTTCTAGAAATCTGATTTTATCTGTCTAAATATTTGAATCTTTTCTTTTGTTACTTCAAACTGCATTTCTCTTGCTTCCTGTATTTTGTGTATTTTGTTCTTTGTACCACGTATCGTCTCTTGCCTCTGGTTCTCTCTGTAATTTGGTTGGTGTCACTAACTCTGGGCAATGTCACCGATACTTCTTCTCTTGCTGTGTGGCTGCCGCGGTGTGCACCCCACAAGCACTCGGGTAGTTGGCCCGTTTTCCCTTCTCCCTACTCGCCAGTTTCTCTCACATGATCTTCCACCTCCCTCATTGCTGATTTCTAAATATTCTCAGCTTGTTTGTGTTGAGACTCTCGAGCCAAATCATTTTTCCCAAGACAATTATGATTCTCCTTACGCAGGTTAAACAGCTAATCCTTGGAATGTGTTGTTTTCGTACATGTCATACACCATCAAGTCACTTCTGGAGACTTCATGGGCGTGAGCTCAGACAGCCTGGGCCAGGTGTAATGCTCTGCTCCTGCTGTCTCAAACTTCTTAATGTTTTCTGCACAGGGGCCTGCAAATTACGTAGCTAGTTCTGTTCAGACAGGAGCATTTTCTAAAATCCATACTCTCATATCTTTAACCACTGGATGCTGAGAAAGTTGCACCAACTTTGTGCTGTATGTGAGCAGCTCCACCAAGAAAGGGCCATCCGAGCAAGGCTTGGGCAGGATGTCGCTGACTTTCCAGCTTGGTTTTCATGGTAGAGGCTCTGCAGTCAGGCTCTTGAAAGTGTCCTAAGCAGCCTGCCTCAGAAATGGCATATTTCCAGTAGGGCTGGAACTCGTCAATATGCTAAAATATGTCTTCATACTCTCCAACGCCTGACAGAGACAACTGGGAAAAAGAATTCTATAATAGGTCGATGGTTTTTTCGATGACATTCCAGCACTCAGTGAGGATTCAGGCAGATCCACTAGGTCTACAGACCTTGATACACCTCAGACTCGGGATCCCAGCACAGCAGCAGCCCCAAGTTCCCTGGTACCCCTATAATGCAGGGTTTCTCCCCACTGCCCTGCCCATAGACCCGGTCTTGGCTTCTATCGACAGTTTCGAATCTCTCTGGCTTCCTTCCTTCCCAAACTCCCTCCTGCGACTGAGCCCCATCCTGAGTCTCTAGTTTCAGGCCTGCTTCCCTTCCTGACTCTTCCCGGACACTGTCCCTTTTTGACTCTGCCATAGCAAAACCCGTCCTTAGAAACACAACACCACCTACTTTCTCACTAGTGGTTTCCTCAGAGAACCTCTCCTTGCTCAGCCAGGGCAGTCGGAGTGGGCTTCCTGTATCCTTCCCACCTGGAGCCCTAACTGCTGCAGCTACATAGCCAAGGCCAGCCTCGCCAGCCTGATTAGAGTCCCTCAGCCCCAGGCGCAGGGCTCCATCCCCAACACGCATTCCTGGCGTGCCTGAGCAGATTCTCCTTAGAAAGCAAAGCAGAACAGAGCTCATAAATATGCAAAAGTGTATTGTCATGCTCTCCAAAGCCTGAAAGACTTTGAAAATAATGCTCTAATAGCAGATGAGCTGTTGCATGACTTTCTCTTTTTCTCCCAAAATTTCACAAATATTTTGTTCTTGTTATAACAAAGAAGAAAACTGTATTCACCTTGCCAAACACTCTAAAGTACACCTGAAAAGTATATTCTCAAGAATATCTGATAAATGTTTGAAAAGTAAAGACAATGAGACAGGATGTACCCTAAAGTGTTGCTTTGTGTTGCTTCACCCCCCACGGATTTGTTACCCCACTTCCCCTGGGTGATGGAGACATGAAGGATTACTCAAAGCCCATCTCTTCTGAGCAGTGAGAGATATGGAAGTGGTTAATTTCCCACTGGAACCCTCAAGCGAGAAGCACTGCTTCCTTGGGAAATTAACCCCAAATTGGGGTTCTCTTCCTGCATTTATTTTCCAGACCAGGAAGTTACAGGAAGAGACATAGGTGGGGTTATAGTTTAACAATATAGGCTGGTAACTTTCAGTGAAATAAGCCAGATGACATTCCAGTAAGGCAATTAAGTGATCCATTAACAAAATCTTGATTTCAGCAAACATTCCTTCTTACAGCAATTTATCAGTATCTTTACGTAACAATCAGTAACTAGTCTGTCCTTGAGCCAGCAACCTTGCTGTGCCACAAATCTTTATCTCACACCAGAGACTTATAGCCTGAGGAAAATTTCCAGTCCTCCACAAGGTCAATATTTGAAACTGCAAGACTTTGGAAAACCAGGCCCTGTGAAGTACATATGCTTTTTAGTATATTCCACACTAAAGAATATTGTGAAACAAAACAAAACAACAAAGACCAAAAAAACAAAAAACAAAAAAACTCAACAATCAAAAGAGTACAGTGATGGCCCAGAAACAATCAAACAAAATACAAAGCACTCAGCACATGCAGCAAGTGAATATAACACATTACAAAGGCAGAGTTACAAATTAATGAGGAAATGAAAGATTTTCCAGCAAGTCATATTTGTACTATTTGCTGAGAGTTTGGGAGATATAATTTAGTCTTTACTTTTCATCTTCAATGAAAATGGATTCCAGATGGACTAAGGATTCCAGTATATAAAACAAAGCCATAACAATAACAGAAAAAAATACCAGTGAAAGATTTATATTACATCAAGGTGGAAAAAGGACTTCTCCAATCAATACACTGGAGACAGACACGTCAACAGGAAGGTTTGACCAGGATGTCCAGACAAAAGGTCAGAAGCACAGGGTGCAAATGGTGGTCCATATATCACACGTGTAAATACCTAAAAGATACAAATCCAGCTAACAGATTGTTAAAGTAAATATGTTTACATAAAGCTATGGTTTTCTGACTGGAAGTTGGCCAAATATCAAAGACTGAATTTAATAATGATCATGTTGTGTCTGGAATTCTCTTGCTGAGCCAGCAATATTTAGGAAGGCCATAAAACAAATACATACATGACTAATAAGATGTTATATTGATTCCATAAAAATTATTTTCTTGCCTTGCCTTAGGCAAAAATCACTACATTATTTTTAAAATCTGCCACGAGCCTCACATTGGGTAGAAGCCACCTCCCAGAGCCCCATGGCACTTGCTGTAGTGCTCATGGGAACATGGAGACAGGGATCAGCAGGAAGGAGTCGCAACCCTGCCTGTTCACCTTGGTCACACTGCCGCCGCCCTAGGCTCTCTGCAAAGTCTGGAAGCCCCAGCCCCTGGCTCCCTCATGGTGCAGAACTGCCAGGCCAGCGAAGAGGAGATCAAGTGCAGCCCTGCAGCCCTGCCCATCAAGGTGCGTGGACAGGTGAGTCTGAATGACTCCCACTATCAGATGATGGTGCACTGGGCTGGTGATCGTGGTCTTAGGCCTAGAGAGCCTGGCATTCACAAGGCCCGAGAGCAATGATGTATACTCATCCTACAACCACGGAGAATCACTCAAGAAAATTTCAGAGAAATTTAACTTCGGCGTGGGAAATAGCAGTGAAGCTGTGATCACCCAGTTCTGCCACAGCCCTGCAGACAAGCCATATCTCTTTGCAGATGCTTATGTCCAGTACGTCTGGATCACATTTGACTTCTGCAACACTATCCAAGGCTTTTTCATCTCATTCCAGGCTGCCGACCTCCTCCTACATAGTAAGGCCTCCACCCTTCTTCTGGGCTTCCTTCCACAGGTCTCACCCCAACAAGAAGCTATGGAAGCCAGATGAATTTGGTCAGACCTAGATCATGATTCAGAAACATGTGAAGTTCTTTTCTTGGGGATTGATCCCTATGAGAAGCCAAACCTCATCTACATGGAGCAGCCAGAACCTTCTGGCTCCTCCACACTTTTCCAGAGTACAGACTTCTTCCAGTCCCAGGAAAACCAGGAAGTGGTCCTTGAAAAAGTAAAAGACGTTCAGCTCTGAGGCTAGCACATATTTGCTGCAAAGGTGGTGCATCTGTTTGTTGGGCAGTTAGCAGCTGTCTTCCGTCCAGCTCTGGGTCTCTTTTGGCCAGAAGCCCCTACAAGCAGCCCAGTTTGTCACAAGACATTCCACTAATGAACATTACATCGAGGATGGCTTTGAGCACCAGGTGTTTGTGTGTGTCAGTCATAGCAATAACTGCACCAATTTATACATCTCAGAGGGAGAAGGGCTGAAATTGTCCCTGCCCTTGGGGAATGTACTCTACTACAGCCCAGGAAAGACTGGCAGTGACACCTCGGAGAAGTATTTTGCAAATGAATCATTAGTGGAAGGCTTGCAAGGAGTTTATGCTACTCTGATTGATGGTTCTACAAATGAGGAGAACATGAGGTCGGTAGTCACCTTTGACAAAGGGGGAACCTGGGAATTCCTTCAGGTTCCAGCCTTCACTGGATTTGGAGAGAAAATCAATCATGAGCATTCCCAGGTCTGGTCCCTCCATGTGGCGCTGCACCTCCATCAGCTGCTCAGCCTCCAGCCCCAGGAATGCCTGTCCCGGCCAAGGATCAGCTCCGGCATCATCGTTGTCTCCGGCTCAGCGGGATTGAACTTGGCCAATAAGACAAACATGCACAACTCCAGCAGTGCTGGAGCCAGGTGGCGAGGGGCACTGCCTGGACCTCAGTACTATACATGTGGAGACCGTCAGCTTGGTCATTGTGCAGGGTGTGGAAACCAACAAGCTGAAACACAATGCCATGCAGGGGAGACCTGGGAGACGCTCATCTCCTCTGAGAAGCCAGTAACTGTATGTGGCCTCATCACGGAACCCAGTGAGAAGAGTGTGGTCTTCTCCATCTTTGGCTTGAACAAAGATAATATCCGTGGCTGGCTGACCTTCCAGGTCAATGCCACAGATGACTTGGGGATTCCTGCACTGAGAATGACAACAGACTGTGTCTGATGAGCAGGGGAATGAGTGTTTGCTAGGTCACAAGGCTGTCTTCAAATGCAGGACACATACACACACCTCATGCAACATGCTTTAATGGGTAAGACTTTGACAGGCCAGGGGTTGTGTCCAATTGCACCTGCACCTGGGAAGACTATGAATGTGACATTGGCTTCATCATGAGTGAAGACTTGTTATGAGTGGTTTGTGTTGCATTTCCAGAATTTTCTGGGAAGTCATACTCCCCTCCCAAGCCTTGTCCTGGGGGCTCCACTTCCAGAAAACTAGAGGATACTGAAAGATTCCTGGGGACACTTGTAGTGGAGGAAGTTTTGAAGCATGACTGAAGGAGAACAGGTCCCCAGTCCTCTGGCAGAAGAGAATGAATCCATCCTCTACGCCATGCAGAAGTCCATCTGCTGCTGTGACCTGGCCACAGGAGCCACTGAGCGTTTCCTTTCACCAGGTTGTGGGCAGCAGTGGCCCTGGACTGTGACGATGGGCACAGCTGCTCTTGTTGGTCCAGGTGGCCTGGGGTGTCATCCAGCACCTCTGTCTGAATGGGAGTACAGGGCAAGCGGAGGTCACTGGTGCTGGCCTAGAGACTGTAGAAGCTTTAGCTTTGAGCCCCTCAGCCAGTTACTTCACTGGGTAGATGCTGGCTTTGAAAAGACTGAGGTAGCTACTCCAGATGGTGACTTCCAGGTCACAATCACCAGTTCCTCGATGCTCTGTCAGCCCAGGGCTCTAGTTCTCATGCCTCAAGTCGGGGTGATATTCTGGACCAACCGGAGAGACCTGAAGCCTGGTATTTATCGAAGCGATATGGATGGCTCCACTACCCAACCTCTTGTGTCAGAGGATGTGAAGTGGCCCACTGGCATCTCCGTGAATGACCCGTGGATCCACTGGCCCGGTGACTATCTGAACTGTATTGACAGGATGACTTTCAGTGGCCAGCAGCACTCGGTCATCCTGAACAGCATCCCACACCCCCATGCCTTTGCTATCTTTAAAGATAAAATCTATGGGGATGACTGGCCACAGCTCAGCATATTCCAAGCTCCCAAATACTGTGGGTCCCAGATGGAGACTCTAGCGGGCCAGCTCACAGGGCTGATGGACACGCAGGGCTATTACAAGGGGAAGAACACCGGAAGCAATGCCTGTGCGCCAGGCCATGCACCTGCTGTGCCTACACTAGGCCAACACCAGCAAAAGCTGCAGGTGCCCAGCTGTGGTGTGACTGCCCTCGGGACTACCAGCTGAAGAACAACACCTGTGTCAAAGAAGGATTAGTGTCCCGAATGTATAAATAACTCCTTCAAATCGATAGAAGACAAATAACCCAATATATTGAAAAAGAGGAAAAGGATCAGAATAGGTAATTCACAGAAAAAAATCTCAAATGGCCGGGGAAGGTGTGAGAAGCTGCCCAACCTCACCAGCAAATAGGGAAATGTAAACAAACACCTACTTGGGATACAATTTTGCACCTATCAGATTGGCAAAAACTGGAAAGTCTGACAATACAGAGTGTTAGCAAGGACACGGAGCAAAGGGGACCCACAGCCACTACTCCTTGGGATGCAAATGCAAAGTTGAAAATGCACAAAGCCAAAGCCCCAGTAAGTCTACCTTGGGCAGGTGTGCAAGGAAGCAGTTATGAGATGGTTAACTGCCGGGGACATCCTGAAGTCCCCAATGGGAGCTCAAATAAATGGTGGGAGGGGGGATTCATATATGGAATACTAAACAGTGGTGAAAATGAACTGAAGCTACGTGCATCCACATAGATCTCAAAAGTGTGATTTTATCTATAGTTTTAAAACATTCAAGACAATACAAATTTGGGGAATGTTAAGAAGGTAAAAATACTAAAATGTACAGGGTCCGGGGTGGGAAGGGGATTGATTGCAAATGGGTGTGAGGGATCTTTCTGGTGGTGATAGGAACATTATAAAACTGAATAGCGGTGATGGTTGCACAGCTGTAAACATTTGCTAAAAAAAACAGTGAATCATACCCTTACAATGTGTGGATTTATGATATGTATATGATACCTCTATAAAGCCGCTAAAGAAAAAAGTTTTCAACATGAATTGTATTCCATTGACACTAATGAAAAAGTAAAACTTAATTGCATTCCACGAATTTCAATTATTTTCCTCAAGAGTATGAATTGAATGAAGGTAAAAATCTAAAATTATTTTCATCAACTTCTCAGCCTTTTGGCTAAGATCAAGTGTAAAATTATTTTCGTGGGTTTTCAAAAAATATTTTTCTTCTAAACTATTCAAAATTATCTATTGAAATTAAAAGACAAAGTTTTAATTAATGGCTTCAGAATATTAAATCAAAATTACACAGAGCTGAAATTTTAAATTTATTTTCACTAATTAAATCTTACTAAATGTTTTAATAAAAATAACTCGATATGCAAACTTAGTATTCACAGTCTTGTTGCCAATATAAAGAAATAGAATTATGCTTTATACCTGTTATGTTTAGACGTGTGAGTATGTATAAAATACTATATGTACAAAAATTATTTTAATCCTTATAGAGAGAATAGTGTGTGGGAGTATAAGATACTATATAGAGAGAAATGATTTTAATTCTTATAGAGAAGGTGTGTGTGTTATGTGTGTATGTGCATCTGTATAGAGAGAGAAAAAAAGCTACAAATTATTCAGTATTACAACATGTTCCTTGGCCACCACATGCAATTATGAAAGCTCTCCAGATTCAAGAACTTGAAAAGGCAAAGATGCAAGAAAATGCACATTTAGCCCAACCAAGAAATTGTACTTGAATATTCAAGAACGTATTGAAGTCATACTCTCCAAGAGGCAGAATGTGACTAAGTGACCAATCTGTCTCTTTTCTCACCCAAACGCTTGCGTGACCCAGTTTTCCCCATTCAAGAGCTCTGTGTCTTCTCAGCTGAGGTAGGACAGCATACACACTGTCTTAGCATTGGGACTTGACCACTTTTTTTCAAGAATGTGAGACAGAGATGAGAAATTTTTTCCAGGAAGCCTGAATGGCATTAGTCAAAACAGCCGTTATTTAGGGTATGGACCCCCCTGTACCAGTGCCAGGCACACCCGATCCCTAAGAGAGCACTGGCTTTGACAACACTCAAAAATTACTTTTTTATAAAACAAACGTAACAAAACAAAAATTCCAAAAAATTCCATAAATAAAATTAAAAAGCAAATGAGAAAATATTTTTGCAACATACATGACAAACCAAGGATATAAGCCATAGTATTATTACTATGTAAAAAATAAATAAATGTTTTTAAGAGTACCCCCAAATGAAAATGCGTAAAGATAACGACACCAAGCAATACACGAAAGAAAAACTATAGATAGCCAAAAAACAAACAAAAAAACCCAAGTCATTCAAACTTATGAGGAGCCCTTGCCTTCCAGGTAAAAGAGCCCCTGATTAATATCCTGGGTGGGCTAAAGGTCTCGTGTTTGCAAGTTTAAGAGAAGACCAGCCTTTTGAGAGAATCAGGAATTGATGGGAGCCCATGGGAGAAGGGGACCAGGGGAATCCTAATGATAGGAGAGCTTGGGGCGCCCAGGATACACTTCAAGGGAGCAGGCTGGGGCGGTCACTGTCAAATGTCACAGAGAGGCCCGGGAGGCAAGGGACAGCTTACTTTGGCTTCGAGTCAGGAGGTGAAGGGAAGGAGAGGCTGTGCTCTCGTCAGTCCTCACCATGGTTGCCCTGAGGGCACATTATGAGCCACCACCATGCAAGGCACCTTCAGGGGCACCCCTTTGGAACCTGGCAGGCTTTTTCTCATTTGTCAGTGACCTTGGAAGGAGCCGACTCAGTAAAACAACGGCTTTGCTAATTGCAGATTCGAAAACCGGGACCTGAAGCTATTGTAATGAACCACTTCCTCTACAAGCACAGAAAGTAAAATCGCCAGCTTTTGCCTAGGTTTATTGGATGCTACATCTAACACATCACTTCTTCTTTTATAAAATACATAGCTAGAAATTTTCTGATACCGTCATTAACTTAAACTAGCAATAAACATTTAACTAGAATTTCATGACAAATAGCCAGAGAGCCTACAAATAACTTATTTTTATTTGCCATTAACTGTGCTATGCACTTTTCTACTTAACAAGAGACTTTATAAGTCATTATTAAAAGGAAATATTAGGTGAGCCAAACCTTGGAAACCATCTTATTTGCCACCATATCATAGTTTTGTATATTAAAGAATAGAGGCCCAGATAAAATTATAACACTTTTCTAAGTCATCCTTTTTATAGCCACATTCTCACTAGAATACTGTGCTAACGTAAGTGGCACTAATTTTATCCTCTATGTAACTAACCTGAAATAATTACAATGCTCCAGTTATTGATGCTCTCCTGGGCCTCCCATCCACAAATCACCATCTACTTGCAGAGGAACTCTCCAAAGGTGTTAATCGTTTGCCACCTTTTAAGGTTGTTCTCTAAAGCAGAATTTCTGGATTACATCTGAAATTGTACCTGATTTTGCTAAATAAGCACTGTCTAAAAGAACCAGGAAAAGTGTAAATTTAGACCCTTCTTGAGTCTGGTATAGCAGTGCGTGGAGGGCGTTTACCCTGAAGATCCCTCATGGGGCAACTAACTCTGGCCGAGGTCACTTCCTCTGCTCCTGGGAGCTTCATGGAGACAGCATCGATGTCCCTTGCGGTCATTCTAAGCCACACACACTGTAAGGCCCTAAGAAGACCAAATTTCATCTCTGTGTTGCTCTTCTCTAACAGCCCATCTCAAGGTTTTATGACTGATATTGTTTTTGTCATTTGTTATCATTATTTTTCCACTATGCTCTTCTGCCACCGAGATAGAATGATTAAATAATTTTCATGAAAAGAGTTGACATAGTATGCATAGCCGGACTACTAATACACCTAGACAAGTAAATAATGTAATTTTATAAATCTTACTAAATGTTTTAAAGAAAAAATCCTGAGATGCTGCTTCACCTCGGACCACAGTGCTGGTGTCTGTGCGTGGCTGTACATGAGCAAGTGGGCTAAATTTACATCACACCTGACACTTCTGTGTTCTAAGAAGTGTTAAAAATAATAAGCCTAAGCATGAAGGCACGTAGTAGGTGCTTGTCAAATTCTGTTTAATGAATGTTAATGAAATGTGGGTTCACCTGGATCACTTTGTTTTTATAACTATTTAAGAAGCACAATAAGTTCGTAAGATCACGAACTGCTAACTGACCTTCTACATTATTTCATGATTCGCTCCCAGCCTCAGCCTCAGACTCTGGCAAGACTGGCTGATTATACAGTAGAGAGCACTTGGCTTTGCACTAGACTCTGCACTGGGGCAAGGCAGGTGCTGATGGTACTTAAAGAGATGCTCGGCCCAATGGGAACTACCACATTCAAGGGATGCAAAGATATCCAGACATGGCTCGGGAAATCTAAGGCAAGATCGTGAAGGGCATGTTGATGTGGGGTGGAAAATGGCCAGACATCAGGTAGGAAGATAGCACTGGTCTGGGTGGGGGGAGGGGAGCACAAAGATTTATTAGATTCAGGGCCCCAGGGTGGAGACACCCAGCCCCACTGAGGCAGGGCTGTGAATGGAGGTGGGTCAGAGAGTAGACACATTACAGGAACAAAAACAAGGCTCAAGGCCAAAGTCCAGGCAGAATTACTCAGACCAGCAGTGAGTATGGTGATTTGGGGCTCATTTATAATGAACCACCAAGTCAGAGTTGGGCTAGCTGCAAAGGGGAAAACTTGCATTGGTCGATTGGTTTGGATGAGTTTAAATATCTGTCCAGGAGGGAAAGAGGGGAAGGAATGTCCCTGGGGCCCCAGCTAAAGAGGGACTCGGAGGCTGTGCTATGTAAATGTGGAACTGACACAGATAATTACAACTGGTCTGATGTCATTCCACCTGGGCTATAAAATCATTTCATTTGACCCAATATGATTGTAAAATCCCCTATTGTGAAAACAGGGAGAAAGGGGAAGCGTTAAATAGGATTTCCCTCCAAACTCAACAGTTTTCAAAATTGGACTTGTGGTAGACAAGTGAATAGTGCATATACCAAGACAAGGAAACTTTTGTTTAAAAACCTGTACTTCAGACTGTCAGTTCTTAAATTACAGCTATTAGTTCCTACTACTGCTCAGGGAAATTGTGAAAGACTTTGAAATGGGCAAAAACAAAACAAAGAAAAAAGGATTACTGTGTGTTCTGTCTAGCATGCCTTTTTGGGGTCCCTGTTCCCAGTCTTTGAGCTATTTTTCAACTCTGTATAAGAAAACTGATACTCATGCAAATTACATTTGCCCATAGAAGTGCAAATTAGTTGTGTCAGCCAGAATGCAATTGATTCCTGACCCATTTTGCACCTACTGGCACAATCATTTCTGTATCCCTTATGTGCCTTTACGTGCACAGTACTTGGAATTCTTCTTTGAACAGGTTGTAACATCTTACAGATTCCCTCATTCATTAATAAGTTAAAAGTATAAGAGTGATGACTAAATTCTCTTTTAAAGATTCTCTTTTAACAGAAGGGTTAAGAATACTCAGTCAATTGGAAAGGTGAAAGGCTGTATTTACATGTATTATAATAGGAATAAAGAAAGCCAAAAGAGGTAGCATTAGTGCCAGAAAATCTGAGAAATGGACATTGGAAGACTGGGCTCCACTCACAGTGCTGGCACTGGCTGTGCAGCTGTGGTCAAATCCGTGCCCCTCTCTGGGACTCAGTTTCCCCCTCTGGAGAAATGAGGGCGAACTACAATAGCTCTGATTCCTGTGGTTCTACACCATCAATTTCAACTAGATTTGTCTTTAACATGTGGCTTATAATTTAGTACAAATGTAAAATCCTGTCCTATCCTAAAGCATGAATTCAAAACATCAAAAATTGATTTAAAACATATGGTTTCCTAAATAAAGAGCAAAATCTCTGTTTACCTATCACTAATGTCAGTGCCAGGTGCTCCTGGCAGCCAGACTGCAGTCTCGGCACTCCTTGAGGAAGAGCCACTACAGCCAAAGTCCTGGTCACTTAAAAGAGGCACATGGGAAGGAGGGGCAAGGCTAGTGGACAGCACGGGAAGTGTCCACAAGCCCAGACCTGGCTTCAACCAGAGAGGGTTTAATGTAATCATCCTGCGGTAGAAAGAACACCGTCCTGACCCCAAGACTATCATGAGTGAATCAAAGAATCAACAGATACGGCAGATCTTGCAAATTTTAATTTGAAAAAAAGGAGGGGGGATAACTAAATTAACAGACTGCAGTCCATTAGTTTTGAAAATATACATATATTCAGAGTATATATATATATATATATATTCAAATATATAAATTTCAGTGCTGCAGTAAAATGTTCCAAATGTCTATGAAACTTTTAATTTATTTGCAACTCTTTGTTGAGTGTTTATAGGCCTAGATTTAGCTGGGCAGGGAGGGGAGGCCGTGAAAGAGCCATCACCAGCTGGCCACAGCTTTGGGACAAGTTGACCACTCACCTGGCAGTACCGCTTTAGAGAGACTCTACAAAGTGACTGCAAGTCCAGACCGTCCACCCAGAGGGGGAGGGGAGGATAATGGACAATCCAGCTCCCATCCCCCTTTGGTCAAAGCTCACTCCCCTGAGCCCCGATGCCCCTGAACTTTGGGGCTGGGCATGAATGGACCTGGTGGGACCAACATCATTACTCCTCGGTGACAAAAGGGATGCCCAGAAGCAAAAGACAAGGGGCATATGGCATGGGTGTGAGGCCAGGCACAGTAGGTCCTGCCCTTGAGCCACACAGGGACTGGTGTAGCCACCACGGTGGGTCCTGAGATGATAGTGACACAGCTGTGACCAGATCCCCTCATTGCAAGGGCCACTGTGGTCAGAAAGCGAGGTGAGCACACAGACACGGAAGGTGTGTAACAAGCCTCAGCACACAGTAAAGTTCCTGTGGCCTTTACTTACAGTTCTCTCTTGGCTTCATTTACTGTCCTCCTTTTTATCCATGAGAAAAATGCCCAGTCGTTTGCATGTTCATGGTTCAAGTAAGGCAACTAGATTTTTTTATTCCTCTTTGCTTCATAAATCAACATGAAATACATTTTAAACAACTCTTGAAGGAAAGTCACATTTCTAGTATCTTCACTAAACTAGGAAAAAATCACATTTTGTCTAGGAAAGTCCACTGTCCTAAGTTGAAGTTGTCCCTAGAGCCATTAAAATCCAGGTCCTAGAGCCTGTATATATTTTACAACTCACTCCCCATTAGCGGGCCCTCAATCCTCTGCAAAGGAGCAGTCACCAACCGGTGGAATGGCAGCAGCAGGTAGGCCTCGCTCTCCAGCATCTGCAGAGTGCAGCTTCCACTTCGACTGGTGCAGTCCTCCGACTCACATGCTCTCTTTCCGTGTTGTATTTGCCATGAGTCCACAGCCACGTCCAGGGGACATTTGGCCTTGACTTCTGAATTATTCTCCTTCAGCAACATTTTCTACCTCTATTGACGTTATTTTTAGTCTCTAATTTTAGGTGTCATACTTACAGTATTCTTCATTGACTCAAGAAAGTATCGAAGAGCAAACATTAGTTTTCTGGCACATGCTCATTATTATCTGCATGACAAATGAAAGATACTTTCTACTCAGCAATCCCTCTGCTGCGCATATACCCGAAGGAAATGAAATCAGTATCACACAGATACCTGCACTCCCGTATTCATTTTAGCATTATTCACAGTAGCCAAGATATGGAAACAACCTAAGTGTCAGTCGACAGATGAATGGAGATATATATATATATATATTCAATATTATTCAGCCTCAGAAGAGAGGGAGATTCTGCCTTTTACAACAATATAGATGAACCTGGATGAAATTACGCTAAGTGAAATAAGCCAGACTAGGAAAAATACTGCACGTTCTTACTTTTATGTGGAATTCTTTTCTTTTAAGTTGAATGCATAAAGGATAAACTGGTGGTTACCAGGGGCAGGGGGAGGGGAGGAGGAAATAGGGAGATGTTGGTCAAAGGGTACAAGTTGCAGATATGCAAGATGAAACAGTCTAGAGATATAAGGTGCAACATGATGACTATGGTAATAATATTGTATTACGTACTGATAATTCGCCAAGAGAGTAGATTTTACATGCTCTTACCACCAAAAGAAAGAGTAACTATGTGAGATGATGGATATGTTAATTCACTTGACTATAGTAACCATCTCACTATGTATATCAAACATTGTTACACACCCTAAATACGTACAGCAAAAAAAAAAAAAACCCAATAATAATAAAAAGAAAAGTACTTTGTTAATTTTGAAGAGCTGTACGAGGTAAATGATCCAGGCAACACCACCCTGGAAGTAAAATTACAAGCACAACAGTGGTCTTTCACAGAATTTTGGGAGGATTTTTGACCACCACCTGCTATGTCAGCTACCAGACCTGCTCATGCCAGTCTCTGCTGGGGTCTCCCAGGGAAACCATGTTCAGGTTCTAGTTTCCTATCGTGACTGCAACTAAGTGTCCAGACATGGGCACTAAGCTCAGATGTAAGCTGAGGCCCCTGAGCAGTACTGTTCAGTCCTTGCAAATTTTTCTTTCCTTGCCCAAGGGTCCTCCTTTGCAAGGAGGGATGGGACAATGGACAATCTTCACCATGGGATCTCAGCAGATCTCCTGGTGTTGGCTCCCAGGCTCACTAACTACAGAGGCACGTGCAGAAAACTGGCTCCTTAGGGCTGGCCAGTTAGCTCAATTAGCTAGAGCTTGGTGCTAATAACACCAAGGTCAAGGGTTCAGATCCCCTTATTGGCCAGCCACCAAAAAAAAAAAAAAAAAGGAAGAAGAAAGTTGGCTTCTTGTCACAGAGCTCAACTTTACCCAGTTGTAAAGAACTTCAAGCTTGGAGTGTCCTGAATCACCCATGGGTGGTCAACAGGTCTGAGGCTCCCTGGGAGAGGACTGAGCCTCAGAAGAACAGGGAGGCTCAGCCCCTAGCCAGTGTCTGCACGTAGAGTGACCAACAGTCCTGGTTTGCCTGGGATGTGTCCCAAGGACTAACCTAGTCCCGAGCAAACTAAGATAGGTGGTCACCCTACCTGCACTTAGTGTGTCCTTGTTTCTCTGCTTTAGAGATGCCTGGGATGAAGCTGGGAGGCCTTTACTACCTATTCTCCTAAAGATATCAGAATATTCCTAGGAGAAAGTATTTCCTTCCCAGAACAGCCTCATTCAAAATCAGTATGAGTGTCCATACAACCATGAGAACTCCAACATTGTTCTCTCCTACAATTTTTTTTTGTAATTTTTTATATATTTATTTATTTAGGCAGTTGGCCAGGATTGGGAACTGAGCCCTTGACCTTGGTGTGACAAGACCGTGCTCTAATCAAATGAGCTAACCAGCCAGCCCCCTTCTTAAAACTTTTAACAAGACACAGAAACTTCCCTCTTCTGTCAGTGCTGCGAGGTGCAGCAAATCATAACTCCTCTTGGTTTGAAGAGGCATTGGGTGTAGCAAAAATGATCCATGCCCCCCAATGCCCATCTCAAAATAAAGGTCAATGGGAAAGGGAGATTCCTGTCCAGGTGTCATAAAACATTGTAAATTCAGACATATCTCCTGCTTTTTCTGCATGATCAAGCAAGCTTCCACCTCAGGCCCTTTGCACCAGCTGTTATCTCTATGTGAAATACTTTCTTCCCTTTCAAATCTTTGCATGGTTCACTTCTGCACTTCAGATCTCAGGAAAATATCATCTCCTTAGAGAGATTGTCCATAATTAATATGTCTAAAAATACACTTCCCCATTACACTTCATATTCATACTCTGCTTCATTTGTCTTCATAGCTTTATTATTATCTATACTTTATACATTTATTTATTTGCTTAATATATGTCTTCTCCACTAAAATATAATCTATACTAAGAAAGGAACTGTGATGGTTAATTTCATGTGGCAAATTGACTGGGCTAAGGATGCCCTGATAGCTGGTTAAACATTGTTTTGGGGTGTGTCTACAAGGCTATTTGTGGAAGAGATGAATATTTGAATCAGTAGGCTAAGTAAAGAAGATTGCCCTCACCAATGTGGGAGGGCGTCAGTCAATCCATTAAGGACTCAAATAGAGTAAAATGTGGAAAAAAGATAAACTTATCTCTCTCTGCTTGAGATGAAACATTCATCTTCTCCTGCCCTTGGACATCAGCAATCCTGGTTCTCTGACATTTAGAGTTGGGCCAGGACTTACACCATTGGCTCCCCTGGTTCTCAGGCCTTCGGGTTTATGTCAGAACTACACAGCCAGCTATCCTGGGCCTCCAGCATGCAGAAAGCAGAACATGGGACTTCTCAGCCTCCATAACTGCTTAGCCAATCCTTCCCAATAAATCTCTTTCTCTATATCATTTTGAGTCTGTTTCTCTGAAGACCCCTGACTAACACAGGGCCTAACTGTTTTCTCCACTATTGGGATCCAATGCTTCAATAGTGTTTGCAACATGGTAGATGCTCAGTTAAAAATATATGAGTTATGAATCTAAAACTACTCTAAAAAAATAATTTTTTTTTTTTGTCCTTTTTGAGACCGGCTGTACCGCACTCAGCCAGTGAACGCTGTGAGCGCACCGGTCATCCCTATATAGGATCCAAACACGCAGCGGGAGCGCTGCTGTGCTCCCAGCACTGCACTCTCCGGAGTGTGCCACGGGCTCGGCCCTAAAAAAATAATTTTTAAAAAAATATTTGATTAATGTATACATCTTACTGTTACTCTGTCGCTTGGATTCCAGATAAAGTTGGATTTAAATCACACTCCACATATTATATAATAGTTCAGTTATCTCCCCAAGCCTTCTCCAAATCTTCTAGGAAGGTCCAGACATTTAGTGGACATTTCTTGTTCTTACCATCTGGGATTTCTAATGTGGTTCAATTTAGGCACCTTGTCTCCATGTTACCTGGGCTGTCCCTATTCCAATTGCATTGAAATTCAGCCTTTTAAATTGAGTTAGGACTAAACATACAGAAAGGTGTTTGTGTGAGGAAAATGGAGATAATTACATTGTGGCAGTGCTAGTAACAACTTAAAAAGTGATACTGATAGAACAAGACAGAAGATCAGAAGGATGTAGGAGACCTGAACACCACTGTAAACCAACATGACATAATTGACATTGGTAGAACACTTCACCCAAATAGCAGAATACACATCTTTACCAACGCGTATGGATCATTCACCAAGGTGAACCATGTGCTGGCTAGAAAGCAAGTCTGAATAAATATGGAAGGACTGAAATCATACAGAGTATGTTCTCTAATTGTGATGGATTTGAATTAGAAACCCATAAGAAAAAGAAATCAGGAAAAATCTCTAAACTTGTGGAAATGAAACAACACACTTCCAAATAACCCTTGCATTCAAGAGAAAATAATGAAGAGATAAAAGAAAATATTTCAAAATGAATGATAATAAAAATGCAATATATCAAAATTTGTGGGATGCAGCTAAAATGGTGCTTTAAAAATTTATAGCTTTATACACTCATATTAGAAAAGTAGAAAAATTTGATAACAATGACCTAAGTTTCCAACTCAAGGAAGAAAATGAAAAGTATATTAGAACCAAAGCAAGTAAAAGGAAGGATATAATAAATATAAGCAAAAATGACTAAAATTGAAAATAGATGAGCAACAGGAAAAATTAATAAAACTAAAACCTGTTTCTTTGAAAAAAATTATTAAAATTGATAAACTGTTAGCTAAAGTAATTAAGAAAACAGGAACATATAAATTACCAATATTGGAAATAAAAAAGAAGACATTGCTACAGATACTATAGATACTATAAGAATAATAAAAGAATAGAATGAACAATTTTATGCCGAAAACTACAACTTAGATAAATTCCTTGAAAAACGCAAATAACCAAAACTGACACAAGAAAATATAGAAAATCTGAGTATCTCTGTATCTGCTAAAAAATTGAGTTGATACTAACAAAAAAAAACTTTCCATAAAGAAAACTCTAGATGTAGCTGACTTTACTGGTGAATGCTAGCACAACTTTAAAAAAAATAATAATAGCAACTCTGCACATTCTTTTGGAAAATAGAAAAAGGGGCAATATTTCCCCAGTTCATTCTATGAGGCCTGTTATTACCCAAAATCAGACACAGATATTACAAGAAATGAAAACTACAGACATATATCCTTAATCATGAGCATAATTACAAATATCACTTTTTTAGCAAATCAAATTCAGTAATAAATAACAAGGAAACTGCATCATGATCAGTTGGACTTATCCCAGGAATGCAAGGTGGGGTTAACATTTAAAAATCAACCAATATAATTTATCATTAACAGAATAAAGGAAAACAACCATATGATGATAATAGGAGTAGCCACAGAAAAAAGTTAACAGAAGTCAATATTCATTCATGATTTAAAAAAAGAAACAAACACCCTCTCAACAAATTAGGAATAGAAGGGTCCCTACCCAAGCTGATAATGGGCCTCTGTGAAAACTACAACTAACATAATTCTTAATGGTGAAAGATTAGTTGCTTTTCCCCTTATATTGGAAACAAGACAAGGATTTTCATTTTCACCACTTGCGTTCTATATCTTTCTAGAGTTACTAGCCAGTTCAACAAGAAAAAGAAAGAAAAACATACGGATCAGAAAAAAAGAAGCAAAACTTTTGTTTTCAGATTATGTATAAAGAAATTCCAAAGGATCCAATAACAAAGCTATTAGAACTATTAAGTGAATTTAGCAAGATCACAGGTTAAAAGGACGATATATACAATCTAGTGTATTTCTGTATACTACCAACTAATAGTTGAAAAATAAAATTTTAAACAAAATGGGATCATTTACAGCATCAAAAACTGAAATACAATTTGACAAACTGTATGTAAGGCCTCTACATTGAAAACTACAAAGTGCAGAGAGTAATTAAAGGAAACAATATAGATAAAGAGATACATAAAATTAATGGGTTAGATAATTTGATATTGTTAAAATGTCAAATTTTCCCAGATTGATCTATAGACTCAATGTAATCCCAAACAAAATTCTAAAAAGTGTTTCTATAGAAATGTGCAAGCTGATTCTAAATTTATCAGAAATGCACAGGGCCGAGAATAGACAAAACAGTATTGAAAATGAGGACCAAATTGGATGGCTAACTCTGCACAATTTCAAGACTTACAAAGCTACAGTCATCGAGAGTATGGTATCAGCTTTAGGACAGACATACAGATAAATGGAATGGAATGGCGAGCCCAGATACGGACCTAACACATATAAGGTGAATTGGTTTTCAACAAAGATGCTGAGGTAGTTCAATGGGGAAAAGGTAGTCTTTTCAATAAATGGTGTTTGAACAACTAAATATCCCTTTGGGGAAACAGAATGAATCTCAAGTCTTATCTCATACCATATACAAAAATTTACTCAAAATGGATCTTAGACCTAAATGTGAAGTATAAAATTATAAAGCTTTTAGAAGGGAATCTAAGGGAAAATCTTTCTAACATTGGTGTAGGCAAAGATTTCTTACTAGGCCACAAAACACATAAACCATAAAAGAAAATATTAACAAACTAGTCTTGATCACAATTAAAATGTGCTCTGAAAAAAAGATACTTTTAAGAAAATTAAAAGGCAAGCTGCAGACTGGGAGAAAATAATTACCATAAATATCTATAACCAGGGGATTTGTAACCAAAATATATAGAGAACCCTTATAAATCAATAATATGACAAAACATCCACTTTTTTTAAAAAATGGGCAAAATATTTGAATAGACTCTTCACAAAAGAAGATTTATGAATGGACAAAAAGTTTATGAAAACTTTCTCATTATCATTTTTCATCAGGGAAATGTGAATTAAAATCACATTTTAGTAGATACCACTCCACACCCACTGAAATACCTAAAACTAGAAAGACTGACAGTACCAAGTGCTGGAGAAGAGTGGAACAGCAGGGAGAGTGTGAAGTGATACCACCTCTTTGCAAAACTGTTTAGCAGTTTCTTACAAAGTCAAAGACCTACCTGACCTATGCCCCCACAATTCTATTCTTAGATATTCATCCAAAATAAGTGAAAGTATATGTCACAAAAAGACTTATGCAGGAATATTTACAGCATCTTCATTCATAATAGCCAAAACAGAAAAAGAGAAGACAACTCCAACATTCATTACCAGGAGAACTGGGTGTGAAAAGAAAAGCTGTAGTGTATTCATACAATGAACACTAGTCAGCAGTCAAAAAAAACAACCCACCAATTCGTACAACATGGATGAATCTCAAAAACACGCTGAAACTGGACACAAAAGGTACATATCGTATGATTCATTGATGTGCAGTTAGGGAACTGGATCATTGAACCCAGTTATAGAAATCAGAGTTGCCATGGCCTCCAACAGCTGAATGATTGACCAGAAGGGGGCAAGAGGGAACTTTCTGGAGTGATTGAAATATTTTACATGTTGATGGGGTTGCTGCTTTTACATTTGTCAAAACCATCAAACTGAACACTTTGGGTCTGAGTGTTACATTATATGTAGATATTTCTGGAAGATTCTAAGCTATATTTTTGGGGGGGCTGTAAAAGTCAAAACAAGGAAGAGAATTTATCACAAAACGAGGGCAGCGGGTGTGCTGGGATGGGGAAAGGACACATCTGGGGTCCGGGGTCCAGGGAACGAGATTGTTCCAGGACCCCAGACCCCTAGATGTGTGCTTGATGGTTTCATAACCACTTGTTAAAACATGCACTCATGTTTGGTGTGCATGTTATATTTCACAATTTTAAAATAATTTTTAAAAATATAATGGCAGCATTCCAGTTCTTAGAAGTCCTTCATCTATTCCACAGCTGAGACTCCAGCAACATCACTGTACATGACCCATCTCACAGATTCCTTTTAACTATTTTTTGTACATTTTTTTAAAGTGAGGCAGATTAGCTATCTTTTTGTCCTTTTGTACCTTATCATGCAACACCCTCAGGGTTTTAGATTTTCACCAAATAGTTTATGACAGTATTTTCTTAAACAAGGACAGCTCCCTTCCTAAGAACAATTAATTCTGGGATTAGACATAAGTTAATAAAAGTCACACCTTCTTACATATGTGGATGACGAGAGAGAGAGAGAGACAGACAGACAGACAGAAAAATTCCTTAAGAACACTGCATTTTTAGGATTCCAGGATAATATGATCCTAATTATTTTACTTTCTGTGAGTCAGAAGCTTCAGGTTTCTGTGGCGATGTCCTACCTCTAGCCAGACCTGACTTTTTCTAAGATCCCTTATAACTAGACTGTGACATTTGATTTCAAATCCTCAGTACACGGCCCATCATTTTGACAAGGCATTTTACGGTGAAACTCGAAAGGCTATGCACTCACTACATCAAGCCCATCTGTGGCATGTTAAATACAGCACTCAGAGGAGGAGGTGCAGGTTTAGCTCTCTTCAGAGCTCGCTCAGAGCCATCCACAGCAGAGTGGGGTGGAGACAAGCAGCTTCCGTCTCCCAGTCCTTTCTGGAGTGCTGATTCCTGGAAGTACCAGAGGGACCCATGTTTACAACTTGCTTCTAAACATAATCCCGAATCACAAAGCCTGTTACTCACACAGCAAGCCTCTAACATACATAGTTTTATATTCAGCCTATTGCAGGGAACCAAGTGTGAAGACTCCGGAGCATCTCGCAACTTGCTCCTGGTTAGCTTTCCATTTCTGTAGAAAATGTGTTCATCTGCATGACTTTCATCATCGGGGGATTAAAAAGAAGTAAAGAACAGGCACGAAGCACAGGACTCGGGCACCTGCAGGAGGCCTCCCACGCTCTTGAGCTGGGCCTCCAGGGCTGGGCTGGGTGGACCGAGGAATGTGTTCAGAGTCCTGGGCCAGATTCAGGTGGTCATCCTGACTCAGAGATGTGCCCAGCGTTATCTGTCATTCTCTCTAGAACCTCTTCTGAAGCTCAGGGAAGAGTGACGCCCCATAAGGATCAGCTCCAGAGAAATCAGCTTTTCTTTCAGTGCCTGGGTACCCAGCCCACCCATACCAAATCCTAGGTGCCCAGCTGAGGGAACAGCCCGCCATTTCAGCAGTGCTTTTGACAATGGACCTCCATGGCTCCCTCCTGTTCAGAGATAAACCAAGAATGGAGACGAATGAGCTGCTTTGCCTCATCCTTAGGGTAAGCCAACAAGGAACCAAGCTCTAGAAGCAAGAGCAGGAAGGCAGCAGGATGGGGTTCGACCCCCCACTTGTCCGTGAGACTCGAACCATGAACACATCCAGGCTCTTCAGCCACATCATCAAAGTGGCCGAAGCTAAAAACAGTAGTAATGACAACAGCAACAATGTATTTCCATCAGCCGAGCACAGCCCTGCGGGTGGTTGTCCAGTCATGAGATGATGCTTTCTGAAGCCAGTTTGGAGGGGTGAGGCCTATCTGCACAAAGGGTAAGGATGGTATTTAACATTGATTGGATGCTTCCAGCACCTCAGACTATGCCGTACTCTTCGCATTTACTGTGACATTTGTTTTGGGCTGAATTGTGTCTCCTCAAAATTCCTCACCCCCCGTACCTAGAATGTAACTATATTTGGAGATAGGGCCTTTAAGGTAATTAAGGTAAAACAAGGTCATATGGGTGGGCCCTATGACCGGTGTCCTTTTAAGAAGAGGAAGTTAGGATAAAGACACAGGGGAAAGACCATCTGAGGACACGGGGACAAGAAAGCCATCTAGAAGCCAAGGAGAGAGGCCCTAGGCACCTTGATCGCAGACTCCCGACCTCCAGAATTGTGATCAAATAAATTTTGTTGTTTAGGCCTCCCAGTCTGTGGTACTTTGTTATGGCAGCCCTTATAAACTAATGCAACATTTAATTATTTAATGAATTTATTTAATTATTTAATAGGAAACCCTATGAATGTAGGATTACTATTATTATACCATTCTCCAGAAGAGGGAGCTGATACCGGAGGTCACATAGGTGGGAACCAGGTAATGGGAAACCCCCAAACCAGGCTGCATGCCAGAACTCTTCGGCACACTGTCCCGTGAATCATCAGTCAACATTCTTGGTTGTCAGCAGCAGAAACTGACTCTGGCTGACCTACGCAGAAAAGTTGTCTGCAGAAGAATATTGGGTGGCACACAGAACCACCGGGAGACCTGAAGCCTGGCTGGTGGGCACAGAGCTGGAACCAATGGCCCAAATCGCCCTGATGGGAGGGGCCTGCTCCAGCCATTGCATCCAGGACCCTGAAGACCTCCACAACACCACGCTCATTGCCTAGGGAGAGCATCCTGGTGGTCCTTCCATGCATCTCAACTCAAAGCCTAGGTGGGTCCACGTGGCTGCAGGAGCCTCCATCACACCCCAGGCACAGGCTCCAACAGGATAAGAAAGCAGGAGCTGGTGTAGATGGCTGAAGGCTTCTCTACCTGCCGGGGTCGGCTTCCACAGTGGGACGTAGGCCCGATCTCCCAACAATACCCATAAGACGAATATTCCTCAGACATAGCAGGAGATTCCAATGCTGGACAGCAGAAAGAAACCAGCCTTGGAAAACCTTCATTGTGCTGCAGCCATAGAGCACAGTGACTTGGAACGACTTCAAACAGGCTGGGCAAGAACACTCGGTCTTTGGTGAGCCCAAGCCACAGAGGACTTGGGGAGGATATAAGGGCTCCCTGTAAGCCAGAAAGGGGCTCTCATCAGAAAAAGAGGTGCAAGTTTTGCTTATGCCAAGTGGCCACACACAGGCCCAGTGGCTGGAAGTCTCAGGAAGGCAGATTTCCAGCCACACCTGGCAACAGCTGCCTCTGACATCCCCAAGCAACCAGGGACTGGTGTGAAAGCAGAGGCTGGTCAGGCTGATCAGGGAGGTGGGAAAAGGGACTCAAGGTCAGATGACCTTGGCCATGGGCACCCTTCTGCAAACATGTGATTTCAAATCTATTCTGTTGCTCTTTCAGGGAGAAGAGCAGAAAATTGAATTAAAATTTACGGGAACTCTACACTATTCTTAGCACATCAGAGGGTTCCAGACAGTAAAAGACACAGTACCTATAATTGAAAAGATAAAAAATATACATGCCAAAAGTTCAATAACTAAAATTCCAAGTAGTAGTTTAAGGTAACAATTGGGTGGACACCATAACGGCAATTCAAGAATAATTGCCAGATGAATTTTAAAGGTAACATTCTTATTTGAAAAAAACTGAATTTTAGATAAACTCCCACAGATATCTTGAAAACATTTGCCAGCAGCATGAGTAATTAGGACCAATTGGTTAAGTGGTTAGTCTCACTAAATCTTAGTGACATTAGTCATTATCACTACCTTGATAAACTATCACATTTCCCATTACTTGGACACAGTGTTAGTGTTTGTTTGTTCCTTTGTTTGTTTGTTTCTAACCAACACTCAACAAAGGGCATATACATTATATAATTTGTAGATTTTGACAATAAACAAATATTAAGTTCCAGGTTTTCTTTTTAGCCATTTGGGAAATATCTCCTCTGATTAGCTGGGGTCGCTCACTGCAAATGGGAGTGCACACTCAGTGTGATACCGGCCTCAGAAATGGAACTGGGCAGGACAACTGGGTGGACACACTCTCTAGAACCTTAAATAAAGACCGTTAGATTCTGTTCCCATTTTGCATTATCTTCTCATTACCTCCTCCATTAGCACAAATAATATAGTTTTATAAAGTACATTGAAACTATTATGCAAATATAAATCTTGCAATAAACTATTTCCTTTAGCTCTGCTTAAAGGTTTCCATTTCCAATCAGACAACAAGCGCCTTTCCCAGAAACGCCTCTTTCATCTTAGAGAGAAAGGAACGAGCTGGAAGCATTTTTTGAAAACAGATGACTTAATGCAGGAGTCTTCAGGTTGGATTTCTCTAACACTCAGACCAGCTGATGCTCACAGGTGTGACACAGTCCGGGGGTTGCTGCTAGCTGTCACTCCAGCCCCTTTCTCCCACCCAGTAAAGCCAAACAAATACATGGATGCCACCAAGGAGGTAATAGCTCTATTTTTTGTTTTTAAAGTTTGTATTGAAACATATTGATTCTACATGTTTATGGGGTACAGAGTTATATTTTAATACATGTATACAATGTATGATGATCTAATCAGAGTAATTAGCATATTCACCATTGCAAAACTTCATCATTTCTTCATGATGTGAACATTTGATCTCCTCTCTTCTAGTCATTTAACATGCAGTAAATCATTGTTAATTGTAGATTCCTGGGTTGACTGTACACCAATAGAACTTATTTTATCTAGCTGTATCTAATTTGTTTTAAAGTAAATCATCTGCCAACTTTGGTACTTTACGTATCGCCAATAACAAAATACTTGAAGTAATGCACCACCTATGTGAAAATACCCATGCATTTCAACACCCCATTTAAGAAGAGCTTACATAAAGTGTATAATAAAATAAAACCCATCATTTTAAGTAACGGACTCCCCATCCCACCTGCCCAAAAAGAAGGCATTTATTTTGCACACTTACTACACACTCAAAACTTACATCCAACCTCTTATAGGACATTTGTGTATAAACTTGCTTAAGAAAACCCATTATTTCTTGCCAAGTAAAGTTCAGAAAGGCACCCAGTTATGTTGGGTAACATTTTTCAGCCAAAAACTGCAATGAATCTGCTACATGCAATCAGAAAACTGCCTAAATATTTAAATTCAAGACGGTCCTATAAAATTCAAGAGGTGTTGCAGCTATACTTGTGGGACAGTGGCTGTGCTGCTCAGCCAACAGGGGGATGCAGGTTAGGAATAGAAAAAGTTCTGGAAGGCAGAGAGGAACCCCAGAGGTGTCCCGCATACGTGAGAATGAAGTGCGTGTGGACGCGTGCTCCCGCCCTGGTGCCTAGTAGGGCAGGCGTTGGGCCTTGTCCATCCATCTTTGCTTGCTGTGAACCCAAAACAGGGATCCCCACTCCTTATTCTCTGGTTTCACTCCTCTGTTTGGGACTGTTATAGCTAGATAACCTCTTGCAGATAATTTGTATTCATCTATTCTTGGATGAGTGTTTTAAACATTAGAACCACACAAAACATGCCAGAACTGACTCTATTACTTTGCAGCAAAACCAATAGTCAAACAACCTTTCACCGCTGTTGTTAAAACTACTCTAGTCCTGTGAAGTTAAGAGTTGCCCTCAGTTTCTCCTAGCCATTTCATAAACAGAACTTGGCGAGAGGATTCCTAAGAGGTAAATATTTAGAAGGCATGTTTAGTGATAAAAGTATTTCACTAACAAATATTTAGGAAAAAGAAAGTGTTTCTGTAAATGATACCAAGATGAGCGATTCCTACATCAAGAGGAAAAACATCTTTCATTAGTAATAAAAGGTGAATCTATTTAAATTCTTTGTTTTCAAAATGCAAACTTACTCAACAAAGTTGAAGAAATTCCAAAATCGTATGAAACTAAACTGTATTGCAAAAGTTAAGCCTTAGTGAAGGAAAACAGATGGATACAGGCAATTGAAAAGCTGTGGAGGGTTGTGGGGAAACAGAGGCATTCCTGAATGATCACTCTGCAGAAAAGATGGCCAAATGGGTCACCACACACACACACACACACACACACACACACACACACACACACACACACGCCATTTTATACCAGTTATTTAAATCAGCAACTTATTTGGAAGTTGCCTTGCTTATTCTGATGCTGTTATGAAGCACATGATGGGTCTTGGCTGAGATGCCACCATCCGTTTATTCTTTCATCCCACCGATATTGATGGAGTGTCAGACACTGTGGGAGAGAATGTAGATACAGAGGCAAACACACCCAAGCACAGCCTTTGCCTTCCTTGTACTTTGAGACAAAGGAAACAGAAATGAGCCTGGAATGACAATCTGTGCTGAGCACCCTGGAGCAAAGCAACAGGGCATTCCCCTTTTCTGGGACAAAGGGACTTAGGCTGACCAGCAGTCCTGGCTTTCCCGATACTGTCCTGGGTTAGCACAGAAAATCCCACATCCCTGGAAAGCCCTCAGTCTTGGGCAAACTAGAACAGTTGGTTACCCTTGGAGGAACTTGAATCGGGTAGGAATGGCCTCGTCAGGAATGGGTGGTAGGCAGACAACAGGAATGGGGGCATGGAGGTGACAGATTGGATCTGGGCCTGAGATGTAAATTGGAGATCATTAGCATATAGATGACAATTATCCGAGGAAGCGTGGATGACTTCCCCAGGGGGAGAGTGTCGATTGCCTCTCATCAATCAAAGCAAACTGACCCTGCCTTCCAGGGATGCTTTTCACTTTGAACTCTTGACCGATACTAACACATCCTGGCTCGCTTCATTTCTGGTTCTCGTTCACCTGCGGTGTGTTTGCTTACAATTGTCTCTCCCTTTATCAGCAGGTAGCAGGTCTGACTTGCAAGCAGCCTATCATTGGATTCTGCTTTAATTCGATTTTTTTGCCCTTTGACTTAGAGAGTTAATGCATTTATACTCATCCTCATCATTTGTATTTGGTTTGCTTCTGTCATCTTGTTTCATGCTCTTTTGTTTGTTTTCTGGTTGTTTCTACCCTATTTTTGTTTTGTTTTTCTTTTCCCTGTATAGACTTCGGTAGTGATTTGTTATGCAGATATTCCTTTAATTCTAATAATTGTTACACAAAATACTTTTAAATGCATTCTTAAACTTAAAGGAAACTAACCGTTAAAGTCAGCAGGGAAACAAGCCTTGAAATACCCTTCTGTGAGGAAAAGAGTGGGTTTGGAGAACTTCTTCCTGGCCTCCCCAGCCCCACCCCACAGTCTTTGATAAATTAATCTGGGCCTGTAAACACCATCATTTTTATTGTACCCTGCAAATCATTTCTTTCAACCACAACGGAAATACTTTTTAAAATAGAGTTTTAAAAATTCCATGGCTTTATCTTGGTATGCTTAACTCCACTCACTGCCTGCCCTCTCCAGCCATAATTTCCTCATTTTGGATTTCTATTTTAGGGTTGATTTGTATTTTATTCTACAATTTTTTTTTTTTTTTGTCCTTTTTGAGACCGGCCACACCGCGTTCAGCCAGTGAGCACTGTGAGCGCACCGGTCATCCCTATATAGGATCCGAACCCGCGGCGGGAGCGCTGCTGCACTCCCCGCACTGCACTCTCCCGAGTGCGCCATGGGCTCGGCCCTACAATTTTTTTTTTTTTTTTTAATGTTGGTTTTGCTCCATCTCCGTTCTGGACTCTCTTCCTGATCTCCCTGACCTGTTCTCCCTGATCTTTAGAGCTGTCCCCTTACGGAACATGACAAGCCGGCTCCTGTGCTCATTCTATCATCTTATCACGAAGTCTCCTTCCAAAATGGGAAGGGCATTGGATATCCCATCCTTCTCTCCTCCTAAACTGATTCTTAAACTTGACTGATCTGGCTTGCCTGAAGAGCTGTCTTTTGGCAGGGAAAAGGCAGTCTTTTGTCCTTTCTGCTCTGATAGGACAAAGCACAGGTGCAGGCAGAAGAAAAGGTGCAGCACTGGTCCTCTGGCCAATGTGGGGACTTCAGACTGTGCACAATTGCGAAAAGAGGCACCCTTCACTCTCGCCTCCAGTGCAGTTAAACTAGCAAATGCAACATATAGTGCATGAATATAGATATTTATGGGGGCCCGTTTTATCAGGATGCTACGGAGGGGAAATCAGGAGCAGCAGAAGGGGTGGGGCAAGGGGAGACTCTAACCCAGGTTAGACCTCCAATGTGGGAGGGCTGACTGCTGAAGAAAGGAGAGGCAGAGCCCCTGTGGGACCTGCCATCGCCCCACCTCTATGGCCACCCTCCCAGGTGCTTCCAGTTCTGAAAGGGCGGACTCCTCAGATTCCCATTCAGGCTGTACCCTCTCATTTATCCAGCTATTGCACCGCCAAACCAATAAACAACAGTTGCAGGGAGAAACAAAAACCCTTGGTCACCCTCTAGCTACTTGTCCTCTCAATCTATTCACAGACCGTTTCTTGAAGACGTCCTGCAATGTGGTCATCCAGAGCTCATTCCTTCCTCAATGCACTGCCCTCTGCCCACTGCTCTCTGTCATGGTCATTGCAAAAGCGGCCTGTGATCGTCCTGTTGCCCATCCAATGGATGCTTCTCTGCCTTTATCTTTTTTATTATCCCACTGACACCTGACACAGCTGACCCTTCTTTCCTACATGAAATCCTCTCTCTACCCCGACTTCCTTTCTGTTTCTCAGACCGTCCCTTCTTAGCCTTCTCTCAGCTCATCTGCAGATGCTCATTCATCCATTCCACAAATATTTCTGGAGCATGAACTATTTGCCAGGGAGTGTTGCAGGCCTAGTAGATACAGCAGAGACAATAGTCCCTCCTCTCGTGGAACTTACATTCCAGCTCAGGGAGAGAGAGCAAGAAAAAAACGAGTGAGTTAGTGCATAACAGGAGGTCAACCGGGGATCAGTGCTTGGCAGCAAAACAAAGCAAGGCAAGGCTGATGGACAGTAGCACTTGGGGCAGGCTCTAACTGGATTAAGGTGATCAGAGAAAAAGACAGTTGTTCAGAGATGGTACAACGCAGGAAGGTGGCCCACATGAAGACGTCGAGGAGCATGCGTCTGGCAAACAGAACGGCAAGTCCAAAGATCCTGAGGCAGGTGCCTCCTGGATGTGTTCAAGGAGCAGCGGGGGGAGAGGAAAGAGTGGAGGGGGAGGGAAAGCCCAGGTGTCCAGGGGTAATTGGCAATCTCCTCCTTTGTCCCCATGACTCCAGATCTACGACTTCAGCCCACGCCCCTCAGTTAAGAACCAGACTCCTATAGTTAAGACATCTCTATGTGAACGTCCCGTAAATATCTCAGACTCAACATGTCCAGCCCTGACCTCATCACTGCCCCCAGAACTACTCATCCGGGGTTCCCCATCATGTAAAGCAAGAAGACACCATGCACTAAGTCAACCAGACTAGTCTAGTCACTCTAGACTTCCCCTTCTCAATCCCTCCATGCAGCCGCCAAACCGGACAGTTTCCACCTCCACCATATCTAATATCTGTGCCTGTGTTCTCCACTGTGCTCCCACTGCCTCAGCCTAGTCCCAACTCTCATCGCTCATCAAAAGTCTCAGGACTTCTTGCCCTGATTTCTCCTCCCTGAGCTAAGCCTTCCCTCCTTCTGGTTCACCCTCCATATTCCAGACAGAGGGGACTTTTAAAGTACAGATGGCCTTGTCTTCCTCCTCTGCTTTAACTCTAGAGCTTTCAGTCAACATCACTTGGAAAAGTGGTTGGTCCTTCCTTTGGCTCTCAACCCATACTCCTCCCAACACACACACAGGCAGACTCACACACATACACATCACACACTCTCCCACTTTGCCCCAACCAAGTTGCCTATCCTCAGCCTTGCAATAGCCCTGGCTGTTCCACAGCCCCGTGTCTCCCCACCTACCTGCCCCCTGCTTGTAATGCCCAGAAGCTTTCCAATTAGTTCATGCCTGTCATCCTTCAGAATACAACCCCAACTGTTTAAATAAATTCTGGCACATCCATACAATGAAACAGTCTATCTCCACCAGAGAGAAAGAGGCAACACCCTATAAACTGCTTCAGAATCATTTCCAGGGCCGAGCCCGTGGTGCACTTGGGAGAGTGCGGTGCTGGGAGCGCAGCAGTGCTCCCGCCGTGGGTTCGGATCCTATGTAGGGATGACCTGTGCGCTCACAGCGCTCACTGGCTGAGCGCAGTGCAGCCGGTCTCAAAAAGGACAAAAAAAAAAAAAAAAAGAATCATCTCCAGGTTATTCTGTTTACACAAAAAGCAAGGTGCAGAATAGTGTGTATGAGATGCTGTCATTTTTTAAAAAAGAAAGAGAATAGAATATTAGAAATATAACAGCAGAAATAAAAAAATTGGTAGAAAATTTGGAAAATAAAATGGAGGCAGTATTTCAAAAAAGCAGAGCAAAGGGACAAAGAGATAGAAAATAAGTTACGAAAAAGGTAAAGAAACAATCCAGGAGGTCAAACATCCAAAAACAGGAGTTCCAGAAAGAGAAAATGGGGGAACGGAGGAACTCAATTTATTAAAGAATAAAAAAATCAGAAAAATTTCCCACAGTTTAAAGATATATGTTTCCAGATTGAAAGGCTGTTAAATTGTTCATCACAAATCACAATAGATGACAACAGAACACAAAGAGGCGTTTCAAGAAATTTCACAACCCTGGGAATAAAGAAATTTCTAACATTGAGAAAAATTACAATCCATAAGATGGGCTCTGCACACAGGAGGTGAAAAAAGCACATCTCCCCAGATGACACGATGACATTCTTGCTGGCAGATAATAAACTTCTTCATCACTTGCTGTGTTTTCCTCCTCTTTGGTTGGCTCAGTTAAATTCCACGTTCAGTTGTAGGCATCTTCCTCAGCCAAGATTTGCTGGGATAAAAAAACTCCTTCTGTCCTTAGTTCATATTACAAGGCTTTTAAACATATATATATTTTTAAATGGCTTTCAGGCCTTTGTGTTATTTACCGTAAACTGTCTGACTCCCCTTGGAGGCACGTGGGCATGAAAAATAAGCCTGAAAAGAGCTTCCCTTCACTCCATCACGCCTTTCCAGAAGTGTGCAGCCTCCAGCCAGGGCTTGTGCTTACCTGCAGCCCCCAGAGTCGCTGTTTGTGGTAACAGCCCCCTCTTCTCCTGAACTGCTCTTTCTTCCCCTGGAACCCTTCATGATCTTTCACAATGCTCGTCATGTTCCGGGAAGAGAAAAAGGAGGTGACCCACCTCGACTTTTTTATGTGGTTATTCATCGTCTGCTTCCCTCACCCAATTTTAATTCTGTGTGAGCATGCCCACTGCTCTATTCCCTGAGTCTACAACTACACTTGGCACACAGTGGGCTCTTAAATATTTATTAAATTAATAAATGAATCTGGAATCTTGGGGCTTGAGGGGACTTCAGAGATGATCTAATCCATCGGTTTATTTGACCCAAACATAGAGAAGAAAAGCAACATATTCTGGGTGACACAGGCAGCTGTGGGCACACCCAGGACTGCATAGCCCTCACCTGCTAGGAAGCAGCAGCAGGTGCAGGAGTCGCTGGTGAAGAACATTGGATGTTAGAGAGACCCGGGTTTGAGTCTCTTCTGTGCCAGTTCCTAGCTATGTGTGATCTGGAGCAAAAGTATTCAGTCACTGAGAATGGTTTCCATAAAAATGAAAACAACGTGAGGCAACGTCTGCAGCATGACATCCGGCTCACCAGAAGCACTGGAGAACTGCTAGTTAATTTGACTCGGTGTTTACTGGGGAAGGTGCTACCCTGGAAAGCAGATATGGGGATCCTGAGATGATGGAGACAGTCTGTGCCTTTGCCTGACTCTTTCTGCAGCTACTGAGAAGCTAGACCCAACAGTTAGGGGGTCAGAGAGTCCCCAAGCTCAAGCTGGGTGGTCCACCTGCAAGACGCAGAGCAGAATAAACATCGGGAAGAGTTTTCTGTGGAAACAACTGATAGAGTTTCGGAATCCAAAGATCGCATTTTAAGCAAGTACATAAACAGAGTGCCAATCACCTGGGCCTGGACACCCTGGACATCTGAGAGATGTGGGTGAGGGGTCCTCACGCGGATGAAACAGATCAGGTTCACCAAGGACTAAGCAGCGGCCAGAACCCAGCATCCCTTGGCGTATGTTTGGCACCATGGCCTCTGTGAGGAGGCTCTGGGCAATGGGTATCAGAAGCCCGGGGTGGGAGTGCTTTTATTGTGCAGTATATAATCCTACATTGTCAATGTGTCACAGGTGTTTGAGAACTAGTCTTTTTGTCGCTCTCTAAAAGAATGCTCACATATTATACTCCAGAAAGAAATGACTACCCCTACCCATCTAGGAGATTTTAGATTCTGATGCTTAGAGGGGAAAACAAGGAAGCCCCCTTTCCACTGTTTCCAAGCCTCCCACTACCCCACCACCCTGCCCCTGCAGCCCTCTGTGAACATGCCTAGTGATCTGCAGAGGGAGCAGGGTTACTGCCTCAGGCCGGCCGCCACCGGTCTTCTGCCCTCCTGGGCCCTCTGGGGAGAGTGGCTGGAGCCCCTCAGGCTGACACAGGAAACAATCAGCTCAAAGGGAGATCACTGAGAGAGACCAGCCAAAGCCAAACCCACCTCCCCTCACTGCCTTGTCCTCCCCCAGGTGACAGTCCCAGCTGATGCTGGGCTCTCTGTTGACAGCTTCAGGATTCATCTCTGGGAGTGGGCTGTCAACGGAGAGCCCAGCATCAGCTCTGAGGTCTGTTGCCAGCTGGGAATGGATGGATTATGAGGTCAAGACCAAGACTGTCCTAGAGTCCCAACAAGCGAGAGCTCCCCTCGATGCCGAGCAGGCTGGAGAATTGGGTCCGCATGCAAAACAGGCATCCCCACCTGGGTACTTGCTTTTTCTTTTCTGAACTGTCTGTCGAAGGCACCTGCTGCACACGTAAACATGAATAAGCAACTCATTTCCTCTTCAGGAATATGTGCTCTTCCTTTTTATAACCAAAACAAGATGGAAACAAGAAATTGACACATCTCATGCCTGCATTCCCCAGTCAGCCTCCCAGCAGTGGCCAGAAGCTCAGATTTTGGAATGGCGCAGACTTGGAATCAAGCTCTGTCCCTGCGGTGTTCTAGCTGTGATCATAGCCGAGTCATTCAACTTCCCTGAGCCTCAGTTTCTATGTCTTCAAAGTGGGGATGGTGGTGATTAAGCCCACGTCAAAGAGAGTGGGGATCGCTGTGGGGACTGAGTATAGTCAGCCACCTAAGGTACCTGGCACAAGGCCCCTGGCAGGGCCAGTGAATGGTGTGATTATTATTATCATTGCCACCTGGAACCTCCTGCATCCCAGGGCTTCAAATGATGCTGCCAGGATGTGCCTCTTTCCTTCCCAGGCTCCTCTTTCCCCTCTGTGGGCTCAGGTGAGCCCTCACGTGGAAATGATGAAGGTCACCAAGCTCCCAGCATGCTTCCAGAAAGAGTCCCAGGTTTGCGTCCCATTGGCCTGATCCAAAGGCTTGGAGGTTCTGATGGGCTGGGTCTGGAGCTGTCAGTTCCCCCAGAAGCACACATCCAAGAGTGTGATTCGGTACAAAGAGGAGGGGGTTCCATGACACACAAGGTATAATCCAAACATGCACCAGAAGCCAGTAGTGCAAAGGGACCTCATAAATCGTTAAGATGTTAAAAACCACATGCTGCCTAGAGCTTAACCTCTCCCCAGTGAGGGATGAACTATTGAAACAGTAACCTCAAATCCATTTCTCTCTCTGATCCCCAAAAGGGCAATGAATACAGAAATGTGGCTAAGACTGCTCAGAGGTGAAGAAAGCCTCTTGTCACACAAGAGTAAAAGAGGGAGGAAACGAGGAGGGAAGCAAGGAAGGAAGAAAGGGAGGGAGGGAGAGAGAAGAAAGAAAAAAGGGGGACGAAGGGAGAAAAAGAGAGAGCGAGTATGCCTTTCTCACCGTCCTGTACATAGAGACAAAAGCCCAACCCACCAGTAGACATGACAGCAAAACAGAAGAAATGCTTGCTAAGGAGTCTGCGTTCACACCATTGCTCCGTCACTAGGTAGAGATCCAAATACTGCCTGTGGCCATTTATGTTACAATATGGATTTAAACATTCATATCGGTCGTCCGGGCTTTAATTATGACCTGGTGGTTTTGGAACTGAGATAATATTTTCCAGTGTGATTCTCCTTTCCTTATAAACAATAATTTCCTCCTGCAATGCATTAGACACCCAGGATTCTAAACTTTCCCAAGGTTCTCCTTCCCACCCCATTGAAATGCTTGAAAACAATCCAGAGATCCTTCCTAACTGACCCAGAAAGCAGATAAGCAACGTGTTTTATAGTGGGGGCACTGCAGAGGGGAATTTGAGCTTCTGACTGCAGCATTTTTACAGTTTCCACAGGCTTTAGAAAATGCTAATGCCAGTTTAAACTTGTATTTAAAACCAGCTGAAGCCCATGTTGACATGACTTGTAGGAACTAATTGTTTTGCAAAAAGTAAAAATAAAGCAACCTTGACCGAGACCATGTGGAAAAGCCACGTGCAAACTAGAGGAACAAGTCTGGGTAAACACCGGACCTCTGGGCAGAACTTTCTGCTGTTCGTGCTTGTCCTCATCACAGAACTGGCCATGGGTTGCAAAACGGTCACCTCTCTCTTAAATTCCCAAACTGTCTGAAATGCTTTTATTCAACTCTCTTAGTTCGACATTGCAACGTTTACTGTGGAGAGAATTGGCCTTGCACAATCAGGGCTCTGTGCCGCGCAGAGCTCCCCAGGCTTTGGGCTAGCCTATGTGTCTGGCTGTCTTTTCCCCGGCTCTGCAGACACATCCCACCCTCCCCACCAGACAGCAAGCCAACTGCCCCTCCAGAGCCCATTCAAACCTCCCTGCTTTGCACTTGCAGATTATGCCTGGGATGCCCCTTCTCCCCCACCTGCACCCCCACCCCGTTTCTAAGCCTACTAACACATTATACTCACCCTTCCCCATCTAGCCCTGAGGATGCTCATGCCCACTTTTGTCCAGACTGGGTCCAGGTGGCCTTTATATACACCTGACACCTATTAGACGACTTACTGTATAGATCAGCTGCTTGTCCCCACAGCTATGTGCTCCTTAGATAGAAGCATCTAGATTATACTTATCTTCCTTCCTATCCCCAGCTCCTAGTACACTGCCTGGCACACTGTAAGCACTCTGGACATTGAATGCGTAAGTGAATAAATGAGCAAAATAATAAATATTTATTTAGAGGTATTTCCAGAAGCTTCCTTAAAGCCACAGAACTCCTTTCAGCCGATCATTTTGACTCTTCATCCCTTCTGGATTCTGCAGAGTCTCATGCTCCATGATGTCCTAGTTACGCACCAGTGAATCAATTAAGGACAGCCAGCAGTGTGGGGGGCTCTGTGTCACAACATTTAGAATTAGAAAGATAGAGCCTTCGTAGAGCTGTAAACGGGTCAACCTACATTTTCTGACAAAAACAGGGATTCTCCTACAGCTAGTGTCTTCTTAAATTCTTGGCAAAGCAACTTTCTCTGAGCTACTGGGGAAGAGACAGAGCATGGGACAATGTCTACATGCCCTGTGACTCTTCATTTCCCACAAAGTCCCCTGTGAATGTCTCCATCTTTACCTCTCCCCACTTCCACCTCACTCTTTTCTCATTTGCCAACCTCACTTGTGTCATTTCAGTTCTATAATGGTGCAGAGTCTTCTGTAAATCAGGGTCTTTGCACATGCTGTCCCTCCGGTGCACTGCTCCTGAACTCCTTTCCCTTTCGGTCTGATGTCACCTCCCCTGAGGGCCTTCTCCAGCTGTCCTACCTAGAGATCTCTCTTGTCATCCTCTTTCACAGCCCCTTGTGCTTTCTTTTAGGGCACCCACCACCCCTGGCAGGCTTCGTGGCTCTCCTTCAGCCTGACTCCTCCCTGGAATCGCAGCGGCACGAAAGCAGAGCTGTGTCTGTGTTGCTGGGGCTCACACTCTCAGGACCACGCCCAGGGCCTGGCACAGAGTAGACGTTCAGTAAGATTTTTTGAAGAAACACCTGTCATTCTTTAGGCTTGTAATCCTGCAAGGAGCGCCTTCTCTCTCACTTTAAACCCACGGAGAGGAGGTATCCAGGCTAGAGTTTTGACAGTGGGTGCCCTCTCCACGTTCCGAGTCAGGGACAACGAATTTGAAATTCCATTCACCCACATGGACGATTCTATTGCCATTGTTAGAGATCCCATTTGAAAAATACCATGTGCCTTAAGCTTTTCTTCTTTGCTCCTGAAGTTTGTTTCTTACATTTTTAATCTATTTCCCCCCTGACATGGACATTTTGGTCATTATTGATTTCACTCCACCAAAGCTACATTACTTTTTATTTCATTGTTGAGAATGCCCTTGTACGAAGAGAGATGGGCCCACATGAGATGTCTGAGTAGTTATTTCCTAATGTGAAGTGTATTTTATAGGTGGCCAAAATGTCATAACACGTTAGAGAGCTTTTGTAGAGTTCGGTATACACCACGGGGGAGTTATTCTGGTCTGAGCTGCTGTCTCTCCGAGTGCTATATCTATTTTGAGAAGCACCCAGAATGAATCTTTGGTGGTGGTGACTGGCGTGGATTGAACTGTGGCTGGTTTTGGTAACAGACATGCCATATTGACAGGCCAAACCCACCCTGTTCTCTTTCTCTATCCTCTCCGTGCATCTTACTTTCCTAGACATGGGAAACTTCCTAAAATGGCATTTTTACTGTGCACCAAGTACACACCAGTACAGCGAAGCCCATGCTCATGGAAAGATTTGCCAAGAGGGATCTTTTTGTGAAATCTGAAGTTCACTTTTTTTTGCACTGTCTCGTCTACCCTTTTTCTTGAAAACAATGTTGTCAGCCTTTCTTGAAAAAGATTTTTAAATAGAAATATCTATTTAAAAGCTAGGAACATTCTCCTGGGTTTTCTGTGAACCAAAGAATAACTTGCAAATATGTGAGTGTATAAATAATGATAATAGCTTATATTTGTAAATGATATCCTGTGTGCCTAGCGCTGTGATAAGCAATCTCCATGTATCACCTCAGTTAATCCTTGCGAGCCTTGTACCCATCTTGACATGAGAAAGCAGGCATAGAGTAGCCTTTACTTCTTGTAACCAGCTGTGGAGCTGGCATGCAAATCCAGGCAGCCCGATTTTAGAACCCACTATACTCTGTCTTTCTCTCTATATTTGTGCGTGTGTATGCATATATGTATGTATATACACACACGTCACATTCATATGTATCAAATACACATGCACACACTCGTTAACACATATGTAAATGTTTAGAAAAAGCTCTGGACAGACATATAATTCACTGTTAACCGCGGAGTCTTGGAAGAAGTTATGAAATTAGGACCGACGCTTACTTTTTACTCTACACATTTCTCTAATCATTTTAATCCTTTGAAACAAACATGTATTATTTTTTTACTTAAAACAAGCTGTTGGTTTTGCTGTTATGTGTTCCCACTGGAAATGCTTACTGAATAATTGAATGTTATGAATGGCTCGTGTTCTTTCTTTGCTTTTGCCTTAGCAACCTTCAGAAGGACAAGTAACAAAAACTGGTGGAACAAGAAAGCATAAATTCAACAGGAAGGAACATCTAGAAACCTCTTTGCCTTCCAGGACACAAAAGACAGATCAGTTCATAGGTGACTTACACGCAGTTACGTGATCTTATCTCACCAGCTCACAACAGCTGAAGCAGAATTTGAGTTACTGTAGTAAGACTGTAAGATGATGTGTTCTTTCTTGTCTTTTTTTTTTTTTTTTGCCATTTTCTTTAAACATTTTGACCTTTATAAATTCATCTCCTAGGATGCAGACTGATTTGAAGATGCTCATGGCATGACTGTCCCCAGTCCTGTGTGTATATATGTGGACACCATAAGGCATGCTCTGTGCTCCCTGGGGCGAAATGTGCAGATGCTTCATTTATTCACGTTGTGTGCTGCATTTCCACAGCTCTTTGTGCTTTGTGATTTTTAGTGTATCTTCCTCCCTCACTGCTCAGTGAACCAAGATGTGTCTGAACTAGACTTTGGTTTTCTTATTTGATTGCTTTTTTGTGTTTTGCCCTAGCTGAGAAGCTTTTCATGCTTTGGGCCATTGGTGATGCTTCAGGAATTGTCTCTTTATACTTTTTGTCCATTTTCTACCGGCTTGTCTTTTTCAATACTTGATAGGCATTTTTTTCCTTTACATGGTATGGACGTTAGTCATTTGGGACAACAGTTAATAATAGCAGCTAAAACGCTATTATTGCACCATGCATTCTGCTGAGCACTGTACATGCTGCATTTGATTTTCATTCTCATATAGGAAACTGAGTCACAGAGAGGCAAAATAATGTGCCAGAGACTTAAGCACTATGAGGCTTCTCTGCTTCCTCCCCCTGACACTTGTGGTCACTGCCTCCGTTTAAAATGTGCAGCATACATTTTAGGGGTAATTGTATCCATTTTCATGAATTCAATTATCTACAAAAAGATGACACCGAAATCAGAACACCAATCTCCACCCTTTCCTGAGCCCTAGATTCATGTCTCTACCTGTGTCTCCTGAAAATGCAACATGAACTTCAAATCGATTGGTAGAAAACCAGATTCCTTAGGAAAATTCCAAACTCTAAGAGGGAGCGGCAAGGGCTTGGGAGTCTGAAAATCCGGGGTTCGATTACAGACTCTGACACACCCCATGTGATCATGATACAGTGTATTAATGTCTAAAGTCACCTTTTAAATGGGAACAATAATATCTGCCTCAGGGGTAAGGGACTGACTCAGTGTGTGTCTAGCTCTGGACCCGAAGAACAAACGTTATCTTCTTCCCCCGTAAAGACCTGACCTGTGCTTTCTCCTGGGCTCTGCATTGCGGGGGGCTGGCCATAGTACAGTGGTTAGAGCCCAGCCTGTAGACTCCTGGTTCTACCACCCCTCTGCGTGGCATGTCAACCCTCCAGGCTTCAGTTGACCCATGTGTAAAAGGCACTAATGAGATTAGCCAAGTGCGGGACTTCTGAGGACTGTCAATCATGCAGAGGTCTTGCAGCACAGTGAGCGGTGCGTGCGTTCACTGAGCGTTTAGGGCGCGCCTGCTCCGTGCCGGGCACGTGGAGGCGCCGGGAGCCCAGGGGCGCCCGGGTCAGACCGAATGTAAATGGCTCTGACCTTCCCGTGTATTCGGTTTGCATCTACTTAGCAGGAAGCTCTCCACCCTTTGCAATATTCAACGTGACTGCCTTTTTTCTTGTTAACTTTTTCGCTTGCCCGCACAGCCTCGCACCCAGCCTTCCTTCCACGGTCCTCGACAATGTTTCTCAAGGTTCTCCGAAGCAGGCACCGCCCCAGGCGGCATCCAGAGCGCCCGCTCGCGGGCCCAACCTCCCCGAGGGGGGTCCCCGGAGAAGGGGCGGAAGGATCGGAGTGCGCGAGGTACACGCGATCGAAAGACGCATCCAGATCCGCTCGGTGCCAGGGACCGAGATCCGGGAGGCGCCCGGGATCCGTTCCCCGGGCTGGCGCCCGAAGGGGAAAGCGGAGGAGGAGCCCGGGCGGGATCCCCGCCAGGGCTCGGGAGGCGCGGCGCCACCACCGGACCCATGCCCGCGCCAGTGAGATTTGCAGAGGAAGCCTGCTGAGTTTTATTCGTGCTTGTTCTTTACAAGTTAGTGCAGCAGATTGGTACTATGTGATTTATCAGTAATAGTAATAAAGTTTGCATAACTTTCGTTCTGATTACAAAAGCAATGTATGCTCAGAACAGAAAACGTGGAAATAAAGAGAAATGTAAACAGCAAAACAGAAACCATCTCTGATCCCACAGTTCCAACCAGCCTTTAATATTTACATTCTTGGGGTTTCAGCCTTGCAGATTTAATCATTAAGTTACAACTGGAGCCTTTCTTACCTAAACCAGATCCCTTTATGCAGCTCTCTCCTCCCCACTCTTCCAAATATGATTGTCTCTGAGCTCCAAAGTTTGGGTTTTTTTTGGCCTGGCCCCTACCTAGGGAGAGTTTCTGCTGGCCATGAACCCCCTTTCCCATGGGCTGGGGTTCTCCACGAGATATGTGGGCCCACATGGAGAGATGGGTGAGACCTGATGCCTCTCTGCCCTCCCGGTGGTTTGGGCTTCTTACCTCATAAAAATAAAGGTAATGATTCTCAATCTGCTTCTCAGGCCACCATAAAAACTAATGGGTGGTTTGCAGAGTGTTTTGACATCCTTGGATGGACGGCGGCTGTACTTTAAGGTGCTGGGGAGCATTTTGCTGTTCTGTGTTGCTGCTGTCATCACATAAAACAGGCTACCTGCAACCTGGCCATCCTGCCCAGGAAACAGACTCCAGGAATGTCCGATGGAGCCCGGAGAACATTCCTGGTTCTCTGCTCAGCAGTCTGGTCCAGGCCAAAAATCCCTCAAAGTGGGGAGTTTGGAATGAGCTGGTGCTCTGAAATTCCCCTCCCCCACCTCTGCTTTCTGCATGTGGGTGGATTTCCTAAAGTCAGGGGGCACCGACGTTAAGGTGGCCCGAAGTTGCACGCAGCCTCTTGCTCGTTGATCTATGGAATGCTGTGTCCGTGCTGATCCGAGAGGGAACAGTGAGTTCTAGGAGGACACACAAAGTGAACAAACCCGGCTTCCTTGGGATTTGTTTTATAGCTCACTTGTTTACTAAATGAACAATGACCAGCTCCGAGACCTGGCTGTGGAGAAGTCTGAAAAGCTTCTGTGAGCTTTAATTTTGTTTCCTGTTATCCCAAGACTCAGGCACCACACTTCAGTGACCTTATAAAACAATTAGTAGGGTCTCATGTCATCTGTTAATTCCACATACCAAAGCCCATGTAGGGAGAGGTGACTCACAGATCGCCTCTTGTCCCCAACCCCCTCCCCCCAAAGCAACCAGGGTGGAAGATCATCTTTCCGTAACAGGTCTCCTGAGCTCCACCAGTTCACCATTTGATAGTTTCATTTTTTTTTTTTTTTCTTTTTGTCTTTTTTCGTGTCCGGCAACGGATCGCAACCCTCAGTGTCGCGCCCGTACCGTACCGGACCGGCAACGGGATTGCAACCCTCGGTGTTGCGCCCGCACCTCGCTCAGCCAGTGAGTGGGAACCGGTCTGTATGTGGGATCCGAACCCTGGGCGGGAGCAGTGCGCCACCGGGCCGTCCCGATAGTTTCATTTTTTGATTGTCACTAACACTTTGATCTGACCGAGGCTTAGTTGCAGATCACAGCTCAGATAGGAGGTTTTGGAGGGACCCAGAAAGTGGGCTGGATAAAATAAGTGTCCTTAACTTGTGCATTGTCTGTTAATATGGTGTTTTTAATTTTTCTGGGTAGAGGGAGGAAGGGGGAGTCTTGCCTTCCTGGAGTTTCTTCCTTGTGTTGTTTGCTCATCCAGCAGCCTGGAATTGTTTCCCTCTGGGCCGTTTGAGCAGACTTTCTTATTTTAATATTGGTTTCTAGTCTGATCATAAGATATGCAAATTGTGAATGGGGTTTACGCCCTTGAGTCCGAGGAGGCGCTTCTGGGTTTAAATCCTCGGATCCCGGCCAGTTAAGAGCCTTGGCTCCTCTGGCTTTGTGTGGGAGGTGTGTGTGCTCTCTCTTCCCAGGTAGGAGGCCACCCCTCTTCACTCCGTGTCTCTCTGGAGCACTTGACCCTGCAAGGTTAGGAACGCGGAGTTCAGTCCCTGTTGAGCTCATCCCTGGCTCTGGGCATCATCTTCTCATTTCCCTGTTGGAGGCCCCGGCGTGTTTTGACCAAATAGAAGCTGCTATTTAGCAAGTGGCAGCCACGTGGGGTTCCCTTAGCTTCATTATTTTTAAATTCTACACCTGAATTGGACTGTGTTGCAGTTTTTCTTCTGAGAATTGGAGTCAGGCCCTTGGGACATTTCCTAAGGCCCTGGAGATGGGCACCAGGACTTCTTTGTCCCAAGGTCACTGGCTGACAACCAGGAATCAGAAAGGTCACCGAGCAGCTAAATAGACTTCACCGAGTGCACTGGCCGGCTTGCTCCTGATGGGGAGCGGAGCCTCTGCCACCGTGTTTATACTCAGGTCCGAGCTGTGTCTCCTGTCACCCCAGCTATTTGCATAATGGAAGTCCCACATTCTGCCACCACCCTATAGAAGAATGACAGAAGAATAATTCACCAAGCCTCCAAACACCCAGGGAACAATCCAGCTACTTATTCAGTATCCTGCAGGAGGCCCAAGCCATCTACTCAGAGGGCCCCTAGGGCATCCATGTGTTACATAACTCAGCACCTTATGCAGTCATGGCTAGCTCCTAGGGGACAGGGTGTCAGCGATTGGTCTTTAGAAGGCAAGGGAATGTAGAATGTGTTTTAGAAATAAAAGGTATGAGTGGTGTGTTTTAAGGAGGGAAGGGTAAGATTCCATATAGAACGTCACAGCCTCCCATCCGCCAGGTGAACAGTGCCTTCTTAAAACATCAGTAGCGAATGTGGATTTGAGGGGGTAGAACTGTGCATTAAATTTAACTCAAGATTTGGGGTGTGTAAGGGGTAGAAATAGGTATCGCTCCTTGAGGGCTTACGATATGCCAGGCCCTGTGCATACTTCCGAATCTTCGCAGTAAGTGAGAGGGTTTCATTTTACAGGGAAGCCATGAGAATTTAAATAATTCCTACAACCTAATAGTTGAATGAGTGCTTGCGCTGGGACTTCCTTGAACCTGGCTCTGTCCAGATCTCTTAAGCATGTCTCCCGGTGTGTGAAAATTAAAGGAACAAACGGCTCTCAGTCATGCATGTTGGGAGCATTAAGACACAGGCATGAAAATAGCGGGGTGCCTGCCTCTCTTCCACAGTTATAAAACAGCTTGTACTCTGAAGGCGATGAAATCTTTAAAACCTGCGAAACCTCGGCCTAAATGGAAGGCAGCTGGTTTGCACCTTTGTTCCGGAAGCCAGCGGCTCACCCTGTCTGCAGGGCAAAGCTTGATTTATTTGGCAGATTGCAATTTTGAAGTTGGGATAACTCAGACAGGATCTGGTATGAAGACTGTCCTTATAGAAGAGGGTATTTGGGGCAGATGAGATCACTAGAATAACATGGAGATTATTGGAAGGCTGTTAAATAAATGTAAGATAAGGGTTCCACCTTCCTATTTACAATCAAATAAATGACTTACTAATGAGATTATTCTTATCTACTCAATAAAAGCTTGTCTTGGGGCAACTTTTCTATGCTGATGCCTGTTAGCCCTACTCTTCTGAAAAGAATACTTTCTTTGAAAGGATTTTATGGTTCCCAATTCTTATTAAATCTCCTCCCCCCTAAGTCTGCGTAACTGATAGGAAAACCCTGCCCCATTCTCGTGAATGTGAAAGCTACTAAAGTCTGCAGGCCTGAAAGGCAGCTGGTAGCTTTTCTAGCTTCTCCAGTATAGGAGGTCCATCAGCTAGTAGTGTGCTGGTAAACCTGCTCCATGAGGAAAAAGACTGCCTAGATTGTAGCATCTGCCAATTTCCGTGGTGTAAATACTCCCACCATTGCTGATTTCAAGCCACCAGTATGGGCTGGCAACATTACCAAATATTTAACAATCTGTGTGAGCCAATATGAGCTGGCAACTTGTCACTGCTCTGAGCCCCTGGCCCGAGCCCTCTTATATAATGGATGAGATAGTTGCCTAGCTTCATCTGGGTCTGCGTCTACTTAGAAGCAGTGCTGGAAAAGGCATTGGGTGTCACTGAGTAACCTAATTTGGCTTGCAAGAGTAGAATGCTTCAAAACTCAGACTGCACATTAAATTCACCTGCAAGTGTCAAGAAAACACCCAAAACAATGAACAAACTTTCTAGGACCCTTCCCCAATTGAATGCAAATCTCTGGGTGTGGGGCCAGAAGTCTGTAGTTTTTAAAAGCCCCATAGGTGCTTCTAATGTGTATCCAGGCTGAACAGCACTGATGTGGTGATGAACTTGTGTAAGAAGAAAGTGGGAGAGGCAGTTGGGGGCTGGGCCTGGCACACCCCACGTTTGAGGCCCAGGAGTTGAGACTTCTCCTGTGGAGCGAGGGAAGTTTTTCTGCAAAAGGCTGGAGCATGTGAGGAAGGGCTGGATTCTTGGGAGAGATGGGTGGAGGCCCGATCTTCCCAGCTGTCAACCATCTGACTCCAGTGGCCCTTCTCCGTGGATGGTGGTTGACTTGCCTTGTTTTGCGTTGGTTGCTAGAAAGGTGAAGGGTGTTCACGGAAGGGAGATGGGGTGTGTATGGAGCAAGGCAGATGTCTCCTTGGGTGGATGTCATGAGCTGAACTCGATGTTAAAGCAGAGAGCGGGAGTCCAGAAGGGCTTCCCAGGACCACCCAAGTGGAGAAAAGAGAAACTCGACCGCTGAGGACCGTAGCTGAGGACTTTGTAAGAGTCCTTGAGCTTGGTCGCACACATAAGCTGATTATTTTTTCTCCATCATAATTAGCAGTAAAACCATTTTTAAATGGGAGAGCTCTCTTAGGAGGCAGTAAGCCTGTGGGAGGGAAGTGTCACTCAGCCTCAGAGCTGGTCTTGGTTAGGGGACCGGGAAGAGGCAAGCCAGGCCCCTGGGGTGCAGAATTTCAGGAGTGGCTCGCTCTCAGAGTCTGCAGTGCTGGTCAGAAAAGGAGCGTTTGAGAGAGGGAAGCTCGGGCTCATTTCCTTAGAGTTGGAGCCATGAGTGTGGAGGAGCTCCCCCATGGGAGCTTTGAGTGTGAGAGGCAGGGCCAGGACACGTTTCTGGGTCCCCCATGAAGGCTAAGGGGGAGCCCATGAAGAAGCCGCTGAAGATGGGGGCAGGAGTGCTGTGTGTGTCCCTGAAGCCGAGGAAGAGAAAGTCAGGGTGTGTGTGGAGGAGCAGGTGGGAGCCCCATGCAAACAGGACAATTCTGGGTAATGGTGGCACAGAGAAATGAAGACCTGGAGAACTGGAGGCCTCTGGGTTTGGTCTGTAAGAACCTTGTAAATGTGATAGTGGGGAAACTTCTAGAAGAAATAAGGGAACACATAGCAGAGGCCACTTAGAAGAATGTTAGTGATAAAAGAAGTAAAGACTGTCATTGGAGAGTGTGGAGACAGGATGGCAGAAGTGAGCCAGGGTTGGGGCCAGAGGCCCTGGAATTCTTGGGGTGGGGAGGCCTGTTGGGGGGGCTGACCTGGCATGGAGCAGTGGGATAGAGGGTCCCAAGGAATTGGCTGCAGGTGCCGTGAGGGAAAGAAGGGACGGGTCATCGGGAGCAGCTGGCAAAAAGAACTGCCCCAAATGCCTTTTCAGGGTGCACGTCTGCAACTTTTTCCCACCAGCCTTTGTGGAGGGCTGGCTGGGGGACTGGACTCATCGGTCCTTCAGGCCCACTTCATGGGACGCATTTGCCCTTCCAGGCCCAGTTCAGGCTCCCTTCCCAGGCAGACCTCTCCCGACTCCCTGAGGTCAGGGGCTGGCCCTGCACTGGTGTTGGACTCTGTCCAGCTTCCTTACTTGTCTGTGACCCACCAGACAGCTACCAGACAGCTGTCCCACTTGGGGGTGGGGTGCATTTTATCATCTGCATCCTCCGTGCCCAGTAGGATTTACAGACAATATCCCAGTGAATGAAATAACTGGCAGAGAGGGGCGGGCCTAGGGTGGTGTAACTTCATACAACCACATAGCGACAACTCATATTCTCTTCTTAGACATCTTGACAGTTTAAAAGTTACAATATATGACTGCAGTAATTGCTGGCTTTAAGAATTCTGGCCTATGAATAATAATCAGCTTACTTTATAAATGCTGGCATTTATAATGCTTACTTTATAAATACGGCCATTCCCGTAGTTCCATGCAATTGAACTTTTAATCCAGATAGGCTTACCTTGCCTTTGTTTACCTATTTTACACTATTGCCCTTTGGGAAAGGATTTGAATTTTTAATAGCTTTATGACAAAGAGGTAAACGGAATAACCTAAAAATGCAAGTACATTTAAACATTTAAAATCAACCTAAGATTCATAGCCTTGATTGGCAGGTGAGATCAAATATTTGGATGTGTCCCATGCGTGAATGGAGAATCAAGGTCCTGTGTTCAAATCTAACTGAAGATAGTAATTGGAGCTGACACATTACTAATTCATGCAGGATGCTGGGCCCCGGGTCTGTGCCCCAGTGCAGCTCAGCAGATGTTCCTGAAGGCAGTGCTACTAAATAAAAATACAGTCATGGTCCTTACTGCTGTGGTCTGGTCTCACTTTTCCTACTTATCCCTGTGCCAAGTAGCCCCTCGCAAAAGTTGTTTTTGTTTTTTGGTTTCGGAAGTGTATTTAAAATGTTCACCAGAGGAACGCCATATTTCTGTCTTGTACTGGTTGGCAGCCATTGGATATTTCACCTTGATAATGTGGGGCTAGGAAAACAAAATTTCAAATTTTGGTCCCATCTCAGACTCATGTTGGAGGGTGGCCACAGGAGAGTGATATCAGATCAGTCACTGGGTGGTCGTCAAAGACCACCTGTGATTTCAGAACTGTTCAGTTAGGGGGAAAGTATATGTTACTATTTGGGGACATACGTGCACATACTGTGCACACACACTTAAAATACTCAGTGGCACTTTTTAACATAGGGATTTTTCTGTGGTTTCAGATTCTCTGGTTTTTATGGGACTTTTCCCTGTGTCAGGCACAACTGAAAGTGGTCATATTGAGGAATGTCCTTATGAAGAATTAGTTGACCAACTAGCTATCATATTCTCCTAATATAACTGTCTTTTATACCCAAGCCACTGTGGGAGAACAGTAGCTGAAATGACGTTTTCACAGACTGGAATATGAGAAGGTCCTTTTCCCAGTGGCATCTCCAATTGCCCTTTGCTGGGGTCTGTTTCATTTTGGGAGGCATCACAGTGGGAAGGAGCCAGGGGCTCCGTGGCAGTACACACCTGTGTGTTCAGATTTTTGGTTTACTTCCTGTTTTGAACTTTGGAGAATTTTGGGGACTTCTCTGAGGCTCAGCTTTCTGATCTGCCAAACAGTGATACCTTCTGGAGTTGTGAGCTGTAAGTGAGAGCACATGAAATGCACCAGGTTGTTCGCTGTGGATTTGCTGGCATCGTTATCTCGCCTTGGTTTGGGGGCCTTATATTTACCAGCATGGAGAGTTCACAACTTTTGGCCTCTTTTGAGTCTGGTGCGCATGCACTGTAGTTTGTTCTTAAATATTGAGTAAATAGAGCATTCTCGTGATGTCTCAGCATCTGAATTGAATGGAGTGTAGGGGTTTGGTATTTTTAGGTGATCAATCTGACCTTTAAAAAGTGTGCAGGTGTGAACTTGGGGCATGACGCATCCCTTATGTCTGCACCAAGTGTACACATTCCATGCTTACCTTGCCCCATTCCTTGAGTTCCCAGGAGGATGAGGAAGATACATGTGGAGAGACCCTAGGTTGCACTCCAGTCCCCAGACCTGAAGTCAGGTGTGGCTCTAGCTGGTAGCATAGAAGGACCAATGCAGGTTGCTGGAGGCCTCTATGCCTGTGTTTGCAAAAGGTCCTTACCTGCCCCGACTACTTGGAGGGTGGGAGGTGATAACTATCTTGTGTCCAGTATAAGTACTTTGTAGATGCATGAATTGTTTGGGGAGTAGTTTCTTGTGATTTTTCTTTCTTCTTTTAAAAATCTCTTTCCACTTAAGTTTCTTTCATTACTCAAGTAATCACATTACTTTCATTTTAGAAACATTAGAAAATGTAAATGGGGAAAAAGTTCACATCAGTGGAATTCTCCCACCCGCCATTACTACTCTGGATGTTATTGTGTGAGTTTTTCAGATTATTTTCTTTTTATTTTTTATTTATTTTATTATGAATATTCATGAGATACAAAACTGATTGTTACCCCTCGTGGCATGATGTGACGGCCAGATTTCTACAGACAGCATACCCATTACCAGAAATTGCTTTTGCATCCTGTGTCCCCCACCCAATTATCCCCACCTCCCTCTTTCAGATATTTTCACATGTAAATATAGATCTTGCAAATAAAAACAGGGTGATGCAATGGGACTTCCCTACATACCTGGCTCATAGTAATTTTTCAATAAGTATTTGTTGAATGAATAATATGCTTTTAAAAAACAGCTTCTTATCTAAAACTCTGTTGACATAAATAAAGATTTGCATCCTTACTTTTAATGTCAGATTTGTATAGGTATATACCCTGTTTATTTAACCAGTGCTTATGAGTGGACAGTTCCCAGTTATTTTAGAATTATAAACAGCACTGCAGTGAACATCTTTGATACTTGCATCCTTCAATACATGTTAAGTTTCTTCTTGGGATGAATCTTTTATTTATTTTTATTATTTTTATTGTGCTTAAAATCTATAAAGAACTTTTCATTATCTTCATTGTTGAGTGAGTGAATGTGTAATCGCCACTAAGAAAATAACTTCAGAAGGGAGTGACACAGGGAAGAGTTTCTAAATCTGTCATATAAAGCTTGGTGAGCTTTAAGACCAGCTTACTTGCCGACCGGCACCCTGTTTGGGTGGAATTGGTTTCTGCTTGTCCAGATCCTAATGTGCCCCGGATTGTGCTGAGATATTTCTGTTGAGAGGTCTGCCGGGCCTGCTCCCTCTTGAGTGATGATTTCCATGTGTCCAGCTTCACAACCGTGGTGTCAAGCTTCTCCAGGGCCGTGTCAGTGGTGATTTGTGGGGCTGGGCCACTTGATCCACTGTGACAAGCTGCAGTTTTGTCTGGCACCCAGTAGTGGCTCACCACATACTTGGCTCAGGACCTCAGGGTTTATTAAGAGGAGAAAGTTCTGAATACCGTCTGATGATGGCAAGGCTGTAATTTTGATTTCTAACTGCGGTCTGGTGTCACAGGGCTTCTTCATTCCAGCAGGGGAGGAAAACTAATTTATGGGTGGAATATTTTTTGGCCAGTCTCCTGAGCATGGTTTTGCAAAGGGGCTGCCTGCTTCCTCTGGTCTTGGCACCCACAGTGTCTGTGAGTCATGCACCTATTGGTACCATGAGGCAGCACTTTGGGCACCTTGTAAAACCCTGGTGATGAGGGGGAAGGACTGGCTGGCATACCCAGGCGCCTCGGGCTCCCGGAAAGGCAGGAGGACCGCTCATGAGCTCTGGTTGTTTGTTCCAAGTACAGGTACACCTTCACTCACTCAAAGAGGCTGAGAGCCAACCCTTTTTGTAACTTTAATCCATTCATTCCCTCATGTGCTACTGAGCCCCCACTGCATGCCGGGTAGGGGTGATGGGGAGACCTCCAGAGACAGCCTCTGCCGCCTTGCAGAAGAGAAAGGGTATTGAAGTGTACAGAGGAGGAGGCCAGGGTCAAGGAGGCTGCATTGGGGGTCAGAAAGGCTCCCCAAAGAAGCTGCCTAATTGAGGGGACTTGAAGGAATGAGCAGGCCAGGAATTGGGTGGGTGCTCACGGGGATTTTGGGGGGTGCTGGGTGGTTGGGTTCCGGGCAGGTGGCTTGGTGAGTTCAGGGAACCAGAAGAGGGACATAGTGGTGACAGCTTTCCTTCTGGGAGCACCTGGGAGGGATGCCAGAGGCAGGTGGCTGGATTGGACAGGTCCTTATGGGCTACGATCAGCTTTGAACTTTTATCTAAGAGCACTGGAAAGACTTGGTTAGACATGAAAGCATGACTTGAAAGGGGTCAGGGAGGTGACCCAGCCAGGGGAATGACCTGATAGGCCACAGCTGGTCCTTGGCACCCCTGCAGCTGAGTTGGGCTCCCCGCCCAGGACGCCCTTGACTCCGCATATGTGACCCACACGTGCTACTTCTCTCTCGGGCTTATTGTGAAGTTCTCATAAGTTCAGCTCCTGATGAAATGACCACTCTGTACAGTTTTTTAAAAGTTACTTTTACTACCAAAAATGACAGTTTGGAAACTAAACTGACAGCTGGTTTATTAAAGTAGTCACGGCATTTTTAAATCCCAGAGAGAAAAAGGTGTTGAAGAAGCGGAGATTTCCCAGTTAAAACCACACCACAGCACCTCTCCCCGGCTAGCTGAACCCCTGACTCCCCTTGGAAGGTGGCTTTTCCCTGCTGTGGGGTCAGCAGTCAAGGTGCACCCTGGCTTTCATCGTCAGTTTCCAACACTCCCCAGGCTGGGCGGTCAGTCCCCTCTGACAGTCGCCTTCCCTGTGCCCTACACTGAACTGCTGAGAAGGTGCAGCTTACTGGCCATCCAGGGAGATTTCTCTGTTTAACCCACATTAACCTGGCTAATCCCATTTCTACTTCTGGGGAAACTTGAATACAGCCTTCTGCTCCAACAGCAAAGCCAGCCGTCCCCCACATGCTCAAAGCAAAACCTTGACTTTTTCAAGGTTAAAAGGAAATAATGAAAAGCTGGAAAATGGTGTCATAAACCGATATTTTGTCGTTAGTGAAATTGTCTAGAAATTGGCTGCTTGCTAAATTGGGCATCTGATTATTATTCTGAGAAGAAAAGAGGGGTTATTTTGAGCAGAAAAATGGAGAGAAGAGCGGTGGTTTCCACTGTTGGGAGGTCGTAACAGGTGAGTAGTGCGTTCAGGACAAAATGCAGATTTACTGCTTTAGCAGAGGATTGCCCATTAGAGATTATGGGAAAAACTTGCAGGAGTGTGACTTTGAATATGTCAGGTTGTTTGTGTTTGTCCTTTACCTTCAGATTGTCCTGCTAAGAATTGCAAATGGGCAGCTTGGGAGAGCCCGCAGATGGGGCCTGGAAGGGAATGTGCGGATGTACCAGCTGCTGTTTGGGTACGAGATTCCGCCTAGTGAGCTTCTGGAGGGTCTTTTCCTGCCCAGCCCACTCTCTACACGTTTCTTTAAGGAAACAAAGTAAACTTTAAATTTAAACTGTTTTGGAGAAAAGAGGAGAAAGGGAAGTTTTCTGTTTGTAAAACACCTGCGGGCAGTCACTGTACAGTTCTAGGTCCTTTCCCTGATCTAGTCCTCAGGAAAACCGAGCGGCGTAAATGGTGGTGTTTGCATTTTACTGAGGATGACACTGAAGCCAAGAGGACAATTAATGACACTGAAGCCAAGAGGACAATTAATGTGTCTCTGGACACAGGGAGTATCCGAGAATATCAGGAGTAAACTCAGGCCTGGATATTAGCAGAGGGGTTTGTAGATAGGTACAAGGCACCACATATTGTTTTTATTTTATGTGACTTTCACATTCTGCATTTGAGGATGCCTGTGCCTTTGATACCATTCTGATTCTCTTATCTTCCTTTGAATTATAAGGGTCCTCAAAAACTTGAGAAATAAGGGCCGGCCCGTGACTCACTCGGGAGAGTGTGGTGCTGATAACACCAAGGCCATGGGTTTGGATCCCTATATAGGGATGGCCGGTTGCCTCACTTGGGAGAGTGTGGTGCTGACAACACCAAGTGAAGGGTTAAGATCCCCTTACCGGTCATCTTTAAAAAAAAAAAGAAAGAAACTTCAGAAATAAAGTCATTGTAATAGCCCTGGTATCAAACTAAAGTGAATGTCGCCTGTCTGGCAGAGAATGTACAAAAGCTTTGCTCAATTAAGCTAACATTGTACTTGATAACAGAAGTATTAAAAATATGTGATCCCACTTTGCTAACAAATTATGTTTGTGTATTCCCTTTCTCCTTCTGATTCGTGTGGTGTGTTCATGCATAACACACATAGTATGCTCTGTATAATAACAGTAATAGGGCTTTTGCTGTGGGCCTTCCAGAGTCTTCTGCGCTTTATCTATAAACTCTTCAGCCTTACAACGCATAGGAGGGGAGGGACTCTTACCATCTGTGTTTAACAAGTAGGGAAACTAAGGCACCAAACAGCGAAGGGGCTTGTCTGAGCTGGGAAGTGCAGAAGCTGGGATCTAAGTCCAGGCTGTCTAACCATTATATGGTTCCTGCCCCACGCTGGGTGCCAGGTCTTCAAATTCCAGGTGAATAAGGCGCTTACTGGAACCAGACCAAGGAGCATTGCGGGGAGGAGCTGTGGGGAGGCAGGGACCCTAAGGTCTCAGATGAGATGGGAGGGTGGGCAGGTGATAGCAGGTGGGTCATCTTAGGGGGACTGTGAGTCCAGTCCAACAGCAGGAGCCAAGGCTGAAGAATGTGGGGAGAGACCCCAGCACCAAGAGGGCATGGAGCTAGGCAGCCGGGGCAGCCGGGGCAGGGGTCGTCATCTTCTCCCCCCACGGCACCTGACACTTTGCCATCCCTGGCCCACCCTCCTTGGGAATCTCCCCTCTGCAGCCATGAACTCTCCTTTCAGCCCTGCAGTTTCTCTGTCCTTGCGCTTCTCTCCACATGACCTAAGCACAACAATACTGACGTTGCTCCCATCAGACTGATCCCGTGTCCCCCATCAGGCTCCTGTCCTGCCAACCTGCTTCCTCTTTCCACCCCTCCACAGGTGTGTCAGGGTCTTGTCCTCACCTCTCCACAGAGATGGAGTCTCTGAAACCCCCTCACCCCAGGGACCTGCCTGGTGTTGCTTGGTCCTCCTTTGTGATGGGGATTCCTGTGGCCACGTCCTCTCCATCAGTGGCTGCCCCACGTCAGGCGCCTGCCAGTCACTTGGTGGAGATGATCAGAGGCGCAGATCCTCGTGACCCCAGGTGGTGGATGTTTTAGAGACAAATTTTTATACCACTGTATGTCCTACTGCAAATTAGTGCAGTACAGGGAGCTCCCCACCCAGACAGTGGGTTTCCTGCCGCCTGTGGAGAAGCCTACTCCTCCTCTCAGGTGAGGGAGGCCACACAAGGTTCACTTTGTCACCCCACCAGTCTTCAACTGGTGGAATGAAGGGTGGGGACCAACTGGGCCGTAGTCTCCCCAGTGATCAGGGACTCAAGTCAGCTTGGTGATAGTGGTGATGACTAATGGAATGTTCTAGATCTTTCCTCTTTTGAAGTTTGAACTCAGAGGGGTTATTTGGTGTTGCAACATCAGTAGAACAATGAGGTGGGGGATGAAGGGTTGTGTTTCCATGATGGGGTGCTCCAGAGACAGGGGCACCTGTTTCCACTGTGAGTTGTACAGCCAGCGGGACCCTGAAGTGTTTTCCTTGTTGTACCTTCTGGGGGGTCTTTAGCTTTTATTTTAATGTCCTCTTTAATTCAAGGCTTTTTATTTTTGTTTATTTATTTTTTTTTTAGGTTTTTTCCCCCTCTTATTTTCTAGTTAACTTCTAGTATTGTTGCATTGGGGCCAGGTAGTGTTCAGTACAGTTTCCTACCTTGGGAAGTTCATGGAAATTTTCTTTGGCCAAGAATGCTTTCTCTGTTTGTGATTATTTCTTGGTGCCTTGGGTTGAATGTCCCCCTAAAACTTACTCCTCACTGTTAACTGTTGAGGGTAGGAAATCCTATGATGGTAACTGAAAGGTGGAGCCTTGAAGAGGTGATTAGATTGTAGGAGCCTGCCCTAGTGAGTGGACTGAAAATGGTGGTCATGGGCGTGGTTTGGAGGGCTTTAAACAGAGAGTAAATGAGGAGGTTAGTCTCTGCTGCACTGTTTTCACAGTGTGATACTCTGCGGTCACTGTCACCACCACCAAGGCTCTTACCAGACATGTTCCCTGGACTTTGGACTTCCCACCCTCAGAATATGTAAGCAATAAATTTTGTCTTCTTTATAATCACCGGTTTCAAGTATTTCGTTATAAGCAACAGAAACGGAGTAATATGCTTGGATACTTGCAAAGCAATTGTATGTTCTTGAGGACATGGAGTTTGATATAGACAGTTAATTTAAGCTCATCGATTACGTTATATTTCATGGTGCACGCCACGGGTTCTGTCTGTTGGGCAGTCAGATTTCAAGAGGTGGGCTGTGTTTCCCAGTATGACTTCTGTTTTGTTATTTTCTCTGGATCCAACACTAACCGTTTTCTTCATCTATTTTAGTTTTTTTCAGCATGATAATTGGATGTTTTTGTTGCTTTACAATTTTGTCAATATAAAAATCCTCTCTTGTGTGTATTTAATGTTTTCAGTCCTGAATTTTACTTTTTCTGATACCCCTTTATTGTCTCTCTTTTTGTTTTCGTCATTTTGTTTTCGTTTCATTTCATGTAAACGGGGTGTGATTCTTTTCACGGGGTTAAAGCGCCCTTTTCTAGAATTTTCATATTTGGTGCAAGACACTTTTGGTTGGCTTACCGCTGCCCTCTTATTTGAACAGTTTGCTTTTCATGCCTTCTGGTTGACCTCATTTTTCCTTATGATTTGGAAGTTAGACCAACTACCTTTGTTTTAGTCAACTCAGTAGTTAAGGCTTATCTCAGCCCTGTGCTACCTCCTCTCCTCCACCCCTGCTCTTCCCAGTAGCCAGGGGGTGTTTTCATTGAGAAGTTTTAATCTCGTATTGTTGAATCTGCCAATCTTGTTAGGTGCTTTTTTGTTGCTTAGGATATCTAATTTGTTGAGTTTTTGCAGTATTTTGTGTGTGTGGTTTTGATTTTGTTTAATGCTTTTGTGTGGGGCTGGCTTAGGAGTATGGTCAGAGTCTAGGTCTCATGTCCCCTACTCTGAAGTTTGGAGGTTGTGTGTTTTCATGTGTGCTGATTGGTCTTTGTGTGACGTCCCCGTGTTCAAGTAGCCACTGTGAATAGTGTGGCTTTGTGACCCCAGCCGCTGTCTCCAGCCCACCCTTCCCTGTGTCCTCCAGGCTGTCCCTCTAGTAAACAGTGTGTTCCCCTAGGCCTTCCTCTTGCCCTCAGGTTACATGACACACACACACACACACACACACACACACACACACACACACACACACACACCCTCTCAGGATACATCACACACACACACACACACACACACCCCTCTGTAATGTTTCAGCTGCTTTGGTCAGAGCTCAAAGCATGTGCAAACATTGATCTGAGGACCAGCGGGCTGGCATCCTTACTTTGCTCCTGAATTTAAGGGAAGCCTTGGCCTATCTCCAAACCTTGGCAGGGCTTCTCGTTCTCTGTACATCAGAATCACCCATGAGAATTAAAAATATTGCTCAGGTCCCTCCCCTAGAGATTGAGTTGAATCCCCAGCCCCAGGCCTCTTTAATTTTAAAAGCATCCTAGGTGACTCCGCCCGACCGAGACTGAAAATGATGTGCTCAGAGTTGCCCCCAGTGGAATGCATGTCTTGAGTGGTACTGTTTCTGAGATGATGTTTTTTCAGAACTTTGGGTGTGCCTAAATCTTTTCATTGTAGGAATAACAAATGCTTTTGTAACAATTCCAAGTACTACAGGCATGTAGAGAGTGAAGCGTGAGTCACCTCCTATGCTGGAGCAGACTCTCCTGGGTTTAGCTGACTTTTTGCTCCTGACTGATTCCCTTGGGTTGGTGGCACATTCTTCTGTTGACGTGTATCACTTAGGTTTCCATGTCTGTATTCCCAAGTGGGATTTATCCATCATTTTTTTTGTTTGTTTTTTATTAGCTCTGGGGATCAGGATAGCTTTTTGCCTCATAAAAGCAATTGGAGAAGGGGAGAGGGGGCTAAGTTTTTTTTTTTTTTTTTTACTGCTTTAGACCTGTTTTGTGGGTTATCTGGCCGGAATTGAAAGAAGTTAAATGTGGTGATGGTTAGAGTGTGTTACCAGACATGAATTTCTTCAGACACTACATGTAGAAAACAAAATAGGCTACTATGTATGCCCCTCCCCTCTTTTATTTTATTCTCTTTATTTTTAATTGTGGTAAAAGACAATATCAATTGTACCATTTTAACTGTTCTTTAAGTGTACAGTTCAGTGGTGTTAAGTACCTTCACACTGTGTGCAACAGAGTCTCCAGAACTTTTTCATCTTGCAAAACTGAAACTCCGTACCCAATCCCCACTGCCCCAGCCCCTGGCAACCACCATTCGACCTTCTGTCTCAGAGCTGACTACCAGGGACCTTGTTATGTGGAATCATACATATTTGTCTTTTTGTGACTGGCGTATTTTACTTAGCATAATGTGCTCAAGGTTCATCCCTGTCGTGGCATATGTAGTTACGTTTTAAAGCTGAACAGTATTCCATTGTATGTTTATACCATATTTTGTTTATCCATTCATCTGTCCATAGACATTTGGGTTGTAGCTCTTGGCTCTTGTGAATAATGCTGCTATGCACATGAGTGTGCAGATATCTCTTCCAGACCCTGCTCTCAATTCTTTGTATACCTAGAAGTGGGATTGCTGGATCACATGGTACACATATTTTTAATTTTCTGAGGAACCTCCATATCGTTTTCCATGGTGCTCGTACGTCTTTACATTCCCACTGACAGCGTCCAAGTCTTCAGTTTCTCCACATCCTCGCCACGTTTGTCATTTTCTTGTTTTGATAGTAGCCATCCTAGTGGCTGTGAGGTGATGTCTCATGGTGGTTTTGATTTGCATTTCTTCAGAGATTAGTGGTGATGAGCATATGCTTGGTGGTCAGCCTCCCCTTAAGCAGCAGTTATGAACTTTGATTTTCCGTAAAGTTCCTTCGATGAGGCTTTTTCTTTATAGGCACAAAAACAACTTACAGTAAAAACTAGGACTCAGGTGGATCACGTTAGATAGTGAGCTTTCTCCCATTGCACACGCGCTCGGGGCACTTATTTCTGACTAGACCACATAAAAGGAGGAGGTCCTCCCGTGCAAGGTGGGAACGGGCATCCTCCCAAAGTTACTCCCCCAAAGCTGCCTTCACCCCTGCAAATTGTTGAAGTTAAACAATTTCGTATAGTTAGGATGTTGTGATGAATAACATGTACAAAAATATAAACATCACCAGAGCTGAATGTCACCAGGATGTGGTGCTAATAACACTAAGGTTAAGGGTTCAGATCCCCTTACTGACCTGCTGCCCCCATGTACATGTTTTTATATCTGTATGATGTTGAGATCTGTATATACATTGTTGATATATGTATCTGAATCGTCATATGGATAGATCTCAACATCAGACCTGAAGTTGAGACTAGAAGCCTCCCTGTGACTCTAACAAATGACTGTTGTTGTCTTTTTTGTTTGTTTATGAGTAATACATGCTTATTGTAGAAGATTTAGAAAATGCTACCTGTAACTCCATTACTGTAAGGTAAATCCCATGGACACAGTTTTTAAAATTGGGTCATTCGTGCTCAGTTTTGCAACCTGCTCTTTTCACTGGGCAGTAAGCGGGGGACGGTGTTTGCGGGCAGCCCTGAAGTCGCTTGCACACCACCCCAGCCACAAGGTGGGATGCTGTCTTCTGGGGGAATTGCTTACAGTGCTTCCTTGTGAGCCCTCCCTGGTTTAGCGCTGTGATTCCCCCACCATGAATGCTCTCGGGTCTAACATCCCCCTTCCAATCTTCTCTAAAATTGGAATCAGCGGTGTCTCTAAGCAAGCTGTACATCTTCACTCTGCAGAAGTAGTTCCAGCGCTCAGTCCTGATGTCGAGTCATTGAGGGTTATTGACCGCTTTTCACGTGGCAGCCACTGTCTTAAAGCAACTTGAGTTTCTGGGGAAGATGTGCATGTTATAAACTCTCTGGAACAGACAGTAAATGCTTTCTCTCACTTAGCCCAGCTAAAGGCTTCCAGAAGCCCTTCTCTCCTTTCTGAGTCCTGGATTTTGGGGGGCTGAGGTCACACTGCTGTCATGAAGCATGGGCCAATCTCCAACTGCTTTTCCAGGTCAGCCAGGGATTGGGGAGCAGGGTTTCAGAACTCGGCAGCTGCTGACCAGCCTTGGGAAAAGTGTCATTAGAGATTCTGAAGGTCATCAACTTGATCCCATTTGCTGTCCCCTGAATGCTGTATTGGGTGGAGTAGATGGGATGAATTTCCCTGGGGACACACAGCGCTAGGGCCAATGACTCCCGCTGTGGTTGTGCTGGGCCCACTTGGAAGCCCAGGGAAGCATCTGGAATGTTGGGGGCCCTGCACGGCTGGTGTGGCCTTCTGGTGCCCCATGTATTGGTGAGATCTGGGGGCTTTGTTCCGTCACTGTATTTTATGGGCGTGACTAGATACAGCCTACAGCCCAGGGCATTGACAGGCTCTCTTAGCTCAAAGCAGCGGGGGTCCCTTGCCCGCACAGCTTCTCCGGCTTATTTCTACTTCCTTGCGCCTTCCTTGCCCTACCCATCTGCTCACTGGCTGGTGTTGGGGTGCTTTTTGGCCAAGAGTGGGAGGCAGGGAAGTAATCCAAACTGGTCTCCACGTTCACACTGGGGGAGTCGTTGTGTGTCTTTCGCCGCGGGAGCCCTGCACATCTGTGACATGTGGCGATTTGCAATGGGGATCATAATGAACTCACCCTGCTTAGAGGAGCGTGTGCAGCGTGCCCGGTGCAGGGCTCAGTCGTGCTCCCAGAACAGGCTGGACTCAGCCGGCAAGCAGCTGCCATGAGATGCGCGGAAGTCTGGGAACTGACTGCGGTCAAGTTGGAATAAGACGGGTTTCTCTGGGCTAGTCGGGTGCAGGACTCCGTAGTGGAGTCCAGGTCTTGGAGAGCTCCCCTGGAGACAGGCATTTTGCTGTCGAATTAGTTTCCTGTCTCTAGGAAGTGGTGATAACATCAACAGCAGCAGTAACTGAGTACAGAGCACTCTGCCTGGAGACAAGCCCGGCCCAGGGAGGGCCAGTCACCTCGGGGGTCGCAGTGGCAGGCCCTGAGCCCAGAATCTGCCTGCACCTAAGCACAGTGTCCTCCCATCCGGCATCTGAATGACATTGTGTCACAGGCCTTTCATCTTCCCCTTGCCTGGGAACTCATGCCTAATTCTAGAGCCCTACCCACAAGGCAGGCACTGTAAGCATCCTCGTTTAGCATATGCAGAAACTGAAGCACCGGAGCAGGTCAAATCCTGAGCTGTGAGGGTCAGAAGTTGAGCAAAAGTGGTTTGACCTGGAGCATTCGATGGTGGCTTCCCCACCCCCGCCCTGCTTTCCTGCTCAGGAGCACATGTTCTCATGCCTGCCTCCTCCTTGTGTCTCTTTCCTTCTGCCCAGTGTTTCCAAGCCCCCCTCAGAACCTGATCTCTCCAAACTGAATGATGACCCCAGAGCCCAGGGATCCGAGGCTGAGCTTAGTGCCTGGGATGTTGTGTGTGTGGCTGTATCTTCCAGGGACAAGGGCTCTGGCTTTCACCTGCTGACCCCTACAAAGGACTTGAAGAATCTCTATCTGGTAACTCACCCACCCAAAAAGAGCGACTCCTGCGGGGCCCGAGGTCACCCCGGTACCAGCACAACTGGCCAGGTTTGTGTAAGGGGCCTGGACAGGTGGTATCCGGGTCCTTCTACAAATTGCCTTTTTATAAATATAGGCCAGGTTATCACCTTTACTTATTCAGCCACTCAGATTTTAAACTGCTGTGGAGCCTATAGTCAACTAATCATTGAGTAGCTAACTTAAATCCCTGTGGGTGACCAGGCAGGTGTGTATGGGGTTAAAAAGTCTCTCTCTTGCATCTTACACATGGCGGCATGTTAAGCCGGGGCGGGCCCCTTCCTCTTGGACTTGTGCATTGTAGTAAATATAGGAGCTCGTATTTATGCCCATCTGGCTGGCAGTGGGCATAGGGGGATCTCTGCACAGAGAGGGAGAGAGGGACCTGGAGAAGAGAGTCGATGCCGGGCCAGGTGACCAAGGTCAACATCAGTGTAAATCGTGATCACAGTGTGCACCCTCGATGTGACTTGATGAGAAGGGCACTTTCTCCCAATAATACGTAACCCCGGTCAAACCATGAGGTAACATCAGACACATCCCAGCTGCCGGCGTCTTACAGAATACCTGATCATTACCCCTCAAAACTGGTCATCAAAAACAAGCAATGACTGAGCAGCTGTCACAGCCAAGAGGAGCCTAAGAAGACATAACAATGAAATGTCATGTGGTATCTTGGCTGGTGTAAAGCTACACAACTATGCAAATTGCCGAGTAAGGCAAATCATAACTAAAGCCAAAATGTTTCGTTATTTTAGCTATACTAAGCTTCCATTTGTATTGTCAGGGCTAGGGCTCAGACCTTTCAAACCCATTGTACAGAATGGGTCACTGGACCCCTCACACGCCAGGTCCACGCTCGATAATTGGGAAAGATCCTTCCTGGGAACTACTGGCAGACGACACAAGCTCAGTCCTCAGCAACAACAGCAGCAGCTTACGGGTCTAGCAGTAGCAGAGGCCTCCTGGAGGGTCCCGGGGGCCCTGGCAGTAACAGCCTCCAGCAGCAGTAGTGGCACCCTGCGGGTGGGGGTGCCGTGGATCAGAGCCACTTGTCCTTTATACTTAAGTCCATAACCCGTGACACCTGGGTGCACATGCACAATTACATTAGACGATAACCTGGGCACACGTGCATATTTACATCAAATGCTTGGCAAGATTCTGAACATCTGAGGGGCCCTGACCATTTTCATATATTTTCCCAACAGGTGGGGTCCTGGAAAAGAAAAAAGGACATTAGGGAAAAACTAAGGAAATCTTAATAAAGAATGCACTTTAGTTCATAATGATGCATCAACATCAGTTCTGACAAAGGTACCGTTCCTGTGTAAGGAAGCATGCTAATAGAGAAACCGCGTGTTGGGAAGTATACGGAAACTCTATTATTCCACAGATTTTCTATACATTTAAATCTATCCTTAAAGAACAAGTTTATTTGAGAAACTAGACAGTGAGTGGGAGGGCGGATGGGAGGAATAGCCCTCAGACTGGGCCTAGTCCTCTGTGCCTATGTCTGTTTCACGCAGGGCCACCATGGCTGGTGTCCAGATCTTGGTGCCCTACCAGGGCCACCCGTGATACTGGGCATCCCTTACTGGGGAGAAGCCCAGGGTCCCCACGCCCCACCAGTAACTGCCCTCTTCTACAAAGCCATGCTCAGTAGGCTGTGGTGCTCAGGGCCAGCCCTCCCTGGGTTAAGCCAGGGCTTGCTTCTTCCCATCAGTACGTCCTTTGTTCTCTCCCAGCCCAGACATTCAGAGGTGAGCTGCTCTCCCGCCAGGGAGGGAGCTTCTAAACACAGACACAGATCATCTTTTTGTTGGGTGAACTTGAGAAAGGGAGCGGAGCAGCAGGGACAATGAGCACATTAATAAACTGCTCTGAAGTTGTTCAGAGCCCAGAGCTCCAGGCTTTGGAGTGGAACGGCAGGTGTAGCCCATGCCCAGGCCTCCACTAATCTCGTTAGCAACTTAGGGGCAGGTGGATAGAAAACGGGATGAGATTGTCTCTCTTCCAGAGATGGCTGATTAGACTGTGTACGGATATTCACGGCCACATCGAGGCACTTGCAACATTAGATGTTTTCTACCCATGCGATTAGTCTGCAGAGACTGAGCCCGGCACAGAGAGAGTAACTAAGCACACACACACACACACACACACATACACACGCATACAGACCCCACACTTGAGTCTCTAATCATTTCAGGCAAGAAGGCTTTCTTTTAGGACTCAGCTCTAGGAGAGGATGTGGACAAATGTGGTTTCCACTGGAAGTCTCAAATCTTGCTTTCATGCACAGGAATTGCCTGGGGATCTTGTTAAAATGCAGATCCTGACCCTGTGGGCCTGGGTGGGTGCATTTCTGACAGAGGTAGTATAGGGAAAGTGAAGGAAAATGGTCAGGGCCCCTCAGATGTTCAGAATCTTGCTGAGCATTTGATGTAAATATGCACGTGCGCCCAGGTGTTGGTTATTGTCTAATGTAACTGCACGTGTGCACCCAGGTGTCCTGTGTTATGACTTAAGTATAAAGGATGAGTGGCTCTGATCCACCAGGCCCCCTGCCTGGGAGTGGGGGTGGGGGGGGGTTACGGCGAGGCTGCTGTTGCTGCCAGTGTCCCTGGGATATCCTAAGAGGCCACTGCTGCTGCTGCTGCAGAAGCTGAGGACTGAGCTTATGTTGTCTGCCACTGGCTCCTGGGATCTTTCTCAATTACCTAGCATGGACCTGCGTGTCTGGTGACCCATCCTGGCATTTGAAGGGTCTGTTACCCCTAGCCCTGACAATAAAAATGGAAAACACAGTGTAACTAAATGAAACGTTTTGGCTTTAGTTATGAATTACCCCAACCAATTACCGTAGCTATTGCTGTAACCTATAGCTTCAGGTGGATACTGCTGGTCCTGGTCGCACTTGGAGTAGGAAGGGGCTCCATGATCAGCAGAGGTTCAGTCTGGGCTGCTGGGGCTTTCAGGAGGAGTGAGGCTGCTTGGTCTTCACTCCCTGGGGCCTGGGACTGAAGTTCTGACTGATGGATCAATTGGGAAATAAGCCTGGATGAGGAGCGACAAGGGGGTGGTGGGTGGGAGGAGCAGTAGAGCTGGGAGTGGTCCTCGCTGGCCTGTGTGCACACCTGTGGTCCCGCCATCAGATGAATAACTTTGAGCACTTACCGGGCACCAGCTAAGCACCTGGTGCCGTTCTAAATGCTTCACGAGAATTACTCTCTACAATAGCCTTTTGAGATGGATGCCGATTCTGCTCTATTCAGAGATGAGGAAGCTGAGCTGGAGGGCAGTTCTGTGGCTTGTGCAGGCCCCCAGGGAGGAGGGGGAGCTGGGCTCCTGGACCCAGGCAGTCCAGGGTATGCTCTGACTGCAAGCACCTGGAGCTGCTCAGGTGGGACAGTTCCTAGTGCTGTGTTTACACTGGCATGCATCAGACGGGACCTGTGGTCCCTGCACTGGCTGTGCTAGTACCAGTGGCCCATTCGGACTGTGCAGTGTGGTTGGGTCCTCTGAGGACACTGCAGGCAGTGACCAGAAGGCATTTTGGAGGCCTTCCTTCTGGCCCCTCAGTGTGCATTCTGGGGCTATCCTGGCTAGATCAGAACTACTGGGGGAGCTTTTTAAAAAAAGAAAATACAAAGGTGGACTCCTGGCAATCTTTGGAGATTGTAGTTCAGCAGCTGGGCAGGTGTCAGGATACATTTTAAAGGAGCTTGTTGCAGTGAAGCTTATAAATATCTGGCGTCCACTCTCTGAGAGTCACTGCCTCTCAGAGACGAGCGCTGGAGCTCAGAGAATCTCTGTGACATGACAGACCCAGGGCAGCTGCCCTGGCATCTTGCTGCACCCAGGGGCTGCTGTCTAGGTTTCCCAGAAGTGCCCCCCACCCCCAGCCTGCTTCTCAAACCCAGGCGCGCAGGTCTGCAGCCCCATCAAGCCTCACATTTCAGTTAAGAACCACAACGTTGCCCATCCAGTTATGGAAGAAAATTCCTCCACATTCCTTACATGCTTAAGGTGCATTAGAGAAGACACGTTGTTTGGTCACTTCCTTAGCTCTTTTGTAGGAAGAGGCTGTGGAGTTTGTCGAGGTTTTTTCTAGAGAAGTCCAGGATTTTTAGGGTGTTGTGCTTCTGGGGGTCTTATTCCCTGTGTCCCCCTTTTCCTTTCGCGATGTCACCACGCCATGGGACCAAGGGGCTGAGGAACAGGGTGAACTGCCATTGCCATGGGCGTCACCGGGTTTACTGTCCTGATGCCAGCAGCAATGCCACCTTGCTCAGATGCCCCATCTCCCCTTTGGCATTTCCTCACCCCATCTAGAGAAGAGCTTCATGTACTCACATGCTGATGCATTCATTCCACTAGGCTCCGAGCCTGTGGGTGCGAGGGCTGGGAGCAGAGGGCAGGTGAAAGTGCAGGTCCCTATGCTACCCTTGCTGCAGGGACCAGACACTTTCCCTGCAGCCTGCACCCCATAGAGCCCAGGGGCCAAGCAGGTCACCCATCCATCTCTTTGTGCTTACTGGAGGGTGCGGTGATGCCCCGGGGCTGGACTCCTTCCCTACTGCAGGCCCCAGGCTCTCCCTTAAGCCCAAGTAAAAAGTCTTTTTGTTTGGGCCACACTGGCTGTGGCCAAACAGGATGTGGTTCTGGGCCACTCCCAACTTCCAGCCATCGATTGCTGCTGTTTTCAGTTGCCTTGAGAGGGACAAATCCCCCAGCAACAGGGCGCTAGAGTTGTGGAGCAGAGCCCTGGCGGGTGACGAGAATTCTGCAGCATGCATGGCCTTTCAGCGGCAGGGAGAGAGGCAGCACTCTGGAGTCACCTGCCTACACTTCCACAAGGAACAGCTTCGTCTCCAGGTAAAGCTGGAGGCCTTTGAATTTGGTGTGACAAGGAGGGAGAAGAGGATTTCCAGTGGCGGTCAGGCTTCAGAGCTGGTCTGGTTTTGTTTTTTTTTTTTCTTTCTGTAAGCCATATTGTGTTTTTAATTGTTTATGAGTCAAATGACTTATTTTTAATGGGAAGCCCCTTCTCTATGTGTTAAGACTCTATACAATAATTATTATGAAGTATACATTTTTGCAAGTCATAACAATTTTATTTTTTCAATGTTGTTTGTAAATACAGCAGCCAGTGATATCACAAGTTGACTGCCACCGTACATGACACTGCAGAGCATGTTCTGATGTGGGCAACGTGTAATGCGGTCAGGTGGCATGACACCACAGCACTCAGCTGACCCACTCCCCGCTGACAATGTGACAGTTATTTTAAAAGAAATGTTTAGCATCTCTGTTCAGTTGTAACAAAGGAAGCAAACAGGAAGCAAAGAATGTGTATTTTAGAAAATTTATGGCAATTCTATAAGCATCACGTGAGTCTGTGGTATTTGAACCCTGACTTCTCCCCCTCCCTTACCTGCTCAGCACAGAGAGGTGAGCACTTCACTCCAGACAGTGCAGCCAAGGACACAAGGTGTCCTGTCCCCCGGCATCCAGTCGGAGGCCTTTTTCCAAAAAGAGCAGGACTTAACATTTCTTGACCTGCCCCAGCTTCCAGTTGCTGAGGTCGAGTCCCATGTGGGTGTGTGGGCAAAGTGGGGACCCTTCTTGTACCCAGCCCTACTCAGGGAACAGAGCTCTTCCCCGCATGGTGTGGCAAGCACGCGGGGCCCTGACCGCCCTTGCCCCTGCTCCTTAAGAAAGGTGAGGCAGGATCTCCTGGGCAGTGGGAGCATTGAAGCCATGTCCAGGCCACATGGGCAGCGTCTGCTTAACCCTGCCATGCTGGTGACTGGGCAGTTTCCATGGCCCCGCACCCTGGTCCTGAGTGACAGCAGGGCAGGAGGTCACGTGGCAGAGCAGACCACTTAGTAGTAAGTTCTTAAATAAAATCTGAGTCGTCCTACTTTGTTCTTTTTCGAGACTGCTTTGGCTGTTCTGTGTTTTTTGCCCTTCCTTATAAATTTTGAAACATCTTGCCAATTTCTACAAAGAAGTCATCTGTGAATCTGATAGGGATTGTGTCAAATTTGCATACAGGGTTTTAAAAAATGAATCATTTTAAGGAGTGTTGCCATCTCAACAATGTCAAGTCTTCTAATGCAGGAACATGAGAGATTTTCCCATTTATTTAGATCTTTATTAATTTCATGTAGTAATGTGTTCTCAGAGTATTCGTTTTGTTGGCATTTATAGAATTTCACTGCAGCGCATTTTCACGTGACTTTTGAGCTATTTGTTGAAATTTAAAACCTTTCTGTATTTATAAAATTAATGCAGTTTCAGTCCAGTGTGCATTCGTAAATGTCTTTGTCAGCATATGTACCAACTAAAGACTTTCCCACTTTCCTCACATTTAAAGGGTTTTCTTTCATTGTGAGTCCTTCCATGCATTTGAAATGAGCTAGTATACTCAAAGGCTTTCCCACATATCTTGCATTGATAAGGTCTGTCTCCACTGTGTGCTGTCACGTGTCTTTGAACATTTGCAAGAGAAGGGAAGGCTTTCCCACATTTCTTACACTCAACAGGGTTTCTCTCTAGTGTGAGATCTTTCATGTATTAGAGAGAAACTGGACCAGTTGAAGCCTTCACATTTATATTCATAGAGATTTTCTCCATTGCGAGCTCTTTCAAGCATCCGTGCTGAACTGGGGCAGAGAAGGGTTTTCCCACACACCTTACATTTATAAGGTCTATCCCCAGTATGTGTCTTCGTATGTTCCAGTATGTGTCTTCGTATGTTCTAGTATGTATCTTTGTACCCGTGTGACAATTGAAAGCTTCCCACATGTCTTCCATTCATAGGGTTCCTGCAGGGTGAGTTCTTCCATGTTTTTGAGCTGAACTGGAAAAATTAAAGGCTTTTCCACATTCCTTACACTCACAGGGTTTCTTTCCAGTGTGAGTTCTTCCATGTCTTTGAATGGAGCTGAGACAACCGGAGGCTTTCCGTGTCCCTTTCATTAGTTGGGTTTTTCTCCCGGGTGAGTCCTTTCCTGAGTTCAGTTGGACTAGAGACAACGGAAGGCTTTTCCACATTGCTGATGTTTATATGGCTGCTCTCCGTATTCATGATTCTCATGTGATTTGGGTCCAGTTTGATGTGGATGTGCCTAATAAGGGATGAATGGCACAGGAAGACTTTTCCACACAAACTACGTTCGCTTGGTTTTACTCCAGGAGGATTTCTCTCGTTCACATTAAGAGCTGGAACCTGGCTGATGGTTTGTCCACAGGTGTGACTTTCTTTAACTTCACTGACTTTCTCTACAGTGTGATTGCTTAGATTTCTTCAGTTAGTTTTGCACTGATCTTCAGTGTTCTGGTGTAGTGGATTGAGTTATGTTCCCCCCAAACTCCTTGAAGCTTGAATTGTATCCCCCAAATTTTATGTATTAGAAACTTAGCCCCCACTGTGACTGCTAAGAGGGTGGGAACTCCTATTATGATAATTGACAGGTGGAGCCTCGAAGAGGTGACTGGATTGTAGGACCATGCAGTAGTGAATGGATTAAAAATGGTGGTCAAGGGCGTGGTTCTGAGGGCTTTAAAAGGAGAGGAGAGTCTGTCTTGCTCTCTCTGCTTCCACCATCTTGCAGTGTGAGACCCCTGTGTCACTGTCACCACCACCAGATGGACTTTGGACTTCCCAGCCTCAGAAACTGTAAGAAATAAATGCCATTTTTCTTCATAAATCACCCAGTTCCAGGTATTCTGTTACAGCAACAAAAATGGACCAATACATCTGGTCATCCTATCTTTGTCCATCTCCTGGCTTCTGGGAGGTCCTGGCATCCTCCTTTGGGCTCCCCCAGTCTGCTTCTTTGCAGGGCAACTGGAGCAGGAGGCGGGAGGAGTCGGCCCACAGTGTGCAAAGCTCCCGTCCACACCATTCTGTGGGGTGCCAAGGAGCCAAGCCGTGGGATCCCTAAACTTTGAGTATGTACAAATAATACTTGAAAGTATTTGGAATGATTAAAGAATCACAAAAACAGTGAGCACATGTACAGACTCGTGTAGTCACTATCCAGGCCAAGAAACGGAACTTCACCCTGAACTTTGAAGATTCCTGATGTTCCTGCCAATCCCAGCTCTCTTTCATTCCAGCCCCCCCGAAATGTGTTTTTTCTAATATACCTTAAGCATTCAAGATAGTCCCTGTGAACTTGGCGACTGCCATTCCCCTGCTGTTTTGTAGTACATAGGGTTGTACATTCCCCACATAGGGCTGCAATGTTGTTTGCTTTTCATGTTTTGAACTTTTATATACGTGGAAGCATACGGCATCCATTTGTGGCTGGCAGCCTCTAAGACGTTCCCCAGTGATTACTCCTGCTGGTGTTCACATCCCATGTAATCCCCTCCCCACCATGTGGGCTGGCCTAGCAACCTGCTTGTAACTAATGAGAGTTCATCAGAAGTGACGATGTCTCGTCCATGACTGGGTTACATAGATGATAACTTCTTTGATAGCAGCGTGGCTCCCTTGCTGGCTCTGGTGAAACAGGCTGCCATGTGAAGAGTCCCGTGTGGCAGGGGCTGAGGGCAGCACCCCCACCAGCAGCCTGCAAGGAACTGAATGCTGCCAACAACCAGGAAAAAGCTTGGAAAGAGATCCCTCCCCAGTGAGACTTGAGATGAGACCCCAGCTCCAGCCGAGACCTTGATGGCAGCCCTGTGAGAGACCCTTCTGAAGAGGAACATCTCTTCTTCACCCACCTAAGGCACACCCAGATTCCTGACCTGCAGGAGCTGTGAAATGGTAAATGTCTGTTGTTTGTGGTAGTTGGTTATGTAGCACTAGGTAGCTATGACATATTCTTCCAAGAATTACATTTTTGGCTAAACATTATGTTCTTGAGGTTCATCTGAGTTGGTACATGTAGTGGAATCCGTCCACTCTCACCTCTGCATGGTCTCCATTGGCGTTACTGCCGAAATGTACCTTATCCCTTCTACTCCTGAAGGATGGTAGGTCGCTGGCAGTCCGTGGCTATCACGACCACCCTGGCTGTGAAGATCTTTGTCTGTGACTTGCAGCCAGGTGTGCATGCACATTCTTATCTAGAGAGCCGGCCTGGGAGTTGGCTTCTAATCCAGCTTTACTTCTCACGAGCATGTTCAAATTCCTCCAGGTTCCACCACGTCCTCACCTCACTCCGTATCATTTCTGGGGGAGGGGTGGGGGGGGTGGGTCTGACAGTGTGAGATGGTATCTCATTTGTTTTTAATTATGTTCTGATTATTAACCATAAACTAATGGTTATTGTTTTTTTTTTCCAATGTGAAGATCCTTTTCATGGTTTTTGCCCATTTTTCTTATTGACTTGTAATTGATAAGCTAGATTTTCCTTATATTGAGTTCTTTGAATTTTCTGGAAAATAAGACTTTCTTGGTTGTGAGCATTGCAAATACTGCCTCCCAGTATATCCCTTGCCCCCCAGGCTTTTAGAATCAACTGAGGCACGTTCTGCATCCTTTTGTCCGAGGGGGATAATTTGCAGAATTCTGTTTTCCAAGCATTCCCAGTTCTGCAGTTCTGGCCTGTGTGTCCTTGCTGTCGGGTGGTGCAACTGGTGCCTGTGTAATTGGGCTCCTGCTGTAATTACTCGGAGCTGCCTTCCTGAGCTGGAGTCTGCTTGGCTGGTCTGGGAGAGCTTTCCCGTCCACATAACTCATTCCAGTCTCTTAGTCACTTTGGAGAACACCATACCCTGGGCCCAGGGACCTCTACAGCCAGCGTGCTTGAAGCCTGCATTTCGTTCTGAGCTCTCTGTAGGTGGCTGTCTGACTGCAAAGGAATGCAGGGTCGGCTGGGGGTCTGGGGAGAATTTGCCCAGCATGTTTAGAACAAACGCATTCCTGGAGAAAGTTAAAATTAGAAAAAGCTGCTCAATTTCCTGCCATTCAGTTGGTGTTTGTTTGCACAAGGATTCTTTGGTAACAATCTGTAGTGGTTTCTGGTGGAATGGGAGGTGAAGTCATGATTTTCAGGATGGAGGTGAACAGTTTCCATGGCGATCTTTGTTGTGGGAGTCACTGCTTTGTTTCTGAGTTCTTGCAGAGTTATACTGGAATGGAGAAATATGAAAAGGACCCCTTTTGATGGTTAGCAAGAAAATCTCTATTTTATTTGTTTTTTTAAGAAAGCAGCCCTTTCATGGGAAGCAAATTGTGGTGGTGTAAGTCTGGTGGCCGCTGTCCCCTCTCACCTCCTCCCCGGGAGGCCACCTCCCATGGCCCCCCCTGGAGGCTGGACTTCTTGGGAAACCCCTTCTGGCGCAGCCCAGGAGGGGGGCCAGGTTTAGCAAATAAAAGCACAGCACACTGAGTATATGTGAATATTTGGGAAATACGCTAATTAATTATTTGTTATGTACCTGAAATTCAAATTTAACTGGGTGTCCTGGGTTTTATCTGGAGACCCCAACCCCCCTGGCTACGCTTTGCAGTCCTCCGTCTTGGTCTCTGGTGGTGCCCAGGCCTCTCCCAGGTGAAAAGGGGCATCACCTGCTCTTGGCTGGCTGGTGGCACCCGTGGACACACCTGAGGCTGTGTTTGTTCACTTCTGTGTTGGCACACCTCCTCAAGCCTGCCTGGGGCTGCTGCTCTTACATGCCAAGCGTGCTCGTTGTATGGATGAGGAGTGGAGAGGCAAGGGGGTCATGGTTCCTAAACAGCAGAGTCAGGGTTTGAACTCTGGGGCTGCAGGATTCAAAGCCCAGGAGCTGGAGGGCACAGGAGGAATGCAACCATCATCTTCCCTGGAGAGCAGAAGTGATTGACAGAAACTCACCCACAGGGAGGAAGTGCCATGGGCCTGTGAGCTCGTGGTAGGAGGGGATGTCGCTGAGACCTGGGGACAGGGCTTTGGGGGAGCATCGGTATGAGCTGGGCCTTAAAGAGGAGGTAGCTTTTGCACAGGCAGGGAGGGGACTGTAAGAAAATAATCGAAGTGACTCATTTTCAGAAAGGGGTTGCTGAATAGATAAAGTTCTCCTTCAGAGGATAATGAGTTACCAGCCCTCAATTGTTTACCTCAAATGATAAAGTTGTCCTTGAGATGGTAATGAGTTAATAGCCCTGTATTGTTCTCTTCATTTCCTAACGTTCCTCCTTTCACAGGGTTTTGGGTGGACCTTTTTCTTGGGCTTGTCCTGAGCCCTCAGACAAAGAAATTTCCTACAAGGGATACTCTTAGAAATTGGGGTACTCTTAGACATCCGGGAAGAATGTGAACTCCGTAGTACTCTCAGCCAATGAGGAGGCAGGGGAGGGACTTGCACACTAGGGAATAAATTGCTTGCTACAGCCCTTTTCCGGGTGCCTGCCTGTCAGACACCCGAACCTTGCAAGGCCCTAATTAAAGTCTCGCATCGCTGTACCTCGTGTCCCCGTGTTCATCCTTTGGCCTTGGATGGGTGAGGGTGTTTCTCACAGGGACCAAGGAGGCATTCCCTACAGACGCAGGGGGAGAGGAGGCGGGATGCTTGTTGGAGTTTACGGGTGGCAGCTGACCTGGTGGAGTAAAAGGAATGGGCAGTGGCTGCTAAGGAGGCTAACATGCAGGATAGGGCAACAAGGGGGAGAACCCTGAAATGGGGCAGGGAGGCCAGGCTCCAAGGGGGCAGGCAGCAGGTGGTGCCAGGGAGACGCAGGGCACTTTGCATTCATGAGCCTAGGAATAATGCACCAAAGGCGAGGTAGTGGGGCCAGAGGTTTGGTGGAGAGATGCAGCTGAGACCAGCTGGGAGGCAGGTGATCAGTTGATCTGAAACCCGGCTGCAGGTCCAGGCACCTCTGGGGGGCTTTCTTTTCTGTTCAGGCCACATCAAACTGTTAGTGCAGGATGTTACTAGGCATGCTAGGTGCAGGCCTGGAGGCTGGGGCTACCGTAATGAGTGAGACAGGTGGACTCCTGCCCCGAGGACCAGGCAGGTCAGCTTGTTAAAAACACACGGAGATGATGATTCCTTGGGGGGGCTTCTATAGCAGCCCCTTCAGGGTGCTTCCCGTTCTGCCTGTCTACAGACTAGTTTTGAGAACCTTTGTGTACATACTTTGTGGATACCCTAGAAGTCGCTCATTCAACACTTGTTTACCAAGTGCCTGCTCTGTTCCAGGTGGTTCTAGGTGCTCAGGTGAACAGGACAAAGTCCTTGCCCTCATGGAGCATTTATTCTGGTGGAAGAGAAAGGAAATAAACAAATGATATAAAAAAGAATGTCAGGAGTGGTAGGCGAAGTGTGCTGTTTTGATGGGATGTGTGGTCAGCTAAGTGACATATCCTCTCCAAAGATATTCACACTCCGGTCCCCAGAACCTGTGAGTGTTACCTTATTTGGCAGAGAGACTTTGCAGATGTGATTAATTTAAGGATCTTGAGATGGTGGTAGGTTACCCAGATGGGCCCTAAGTGTAATCACAGGTGTCATTGTAAGGGAGGTAGAGAGAGATGTGACCACAGAAGAGGAGAAAGCAGTGTGCTGGTGAAAGCAGAGATTTGGTGGCAGGTGGGAGGGCGTGAGCTGGGAATACAGGCACCACTAGAAGCTGAAAAGGGCACGAGACGGATTCTCCCCTCGGAGCCTCCAGAAGGAACCAGCCCTGCCAGCACCTTGACTAGCTCAGCGAGATTGGTTTCAGATTTCCAGTTTCCAGAACTGTAAGAGAATAAATGTGTGTTTTAAGCCACTAAGTTTGTGGTAATTTGTTATAGCAGCAATAGGAGAATAATATCAGGGGTCTCGGGATTTGGGGAGGCGACATTTGAGCAGAGCCCTCTAAAGGTCAGGGTGGGCATGGAGGGTCTGACACTCTCTTCTCAGGTGGGCTTCCCTGCTGACATGTGGGCTGGGGCCATGGGGCCTCAAGCAGGATCCAGGTCCAGCTGAGAGTCAGGAATCCCTCGGGAATGATGGGCTCTGATAGCTGCCCTCAGCCTAGAAGCGCTGCACAGCCAATTTATAGAGTTTTAATGTGAAGATGTCAGTTGGCGTATAAATACCCTTTGCTTTTCTCCAGATTTAGCTGAGTATAAGTATATCTTATTAGTGGAACAAAATATTTGCTCGGCTTTCTAAATTAGGAATTTCTAACAATACACAGTGGCCTACTGGCTTTGACCAGAACCTACCGCAGGTGCTCAGTTAGGTCTCTCAGCTGTGTGTTTGTGTCTCAGCCAAAATCCCAGTGGTCTAGTGCGGGTTTTGCATTTGCCATCTGTTCTGGTTTGTGACACCCCAAAAACAGAGTCTAAGACTTGAGTGCTGATGTTTTGGAGGTGACCTGTCCTAGCAAGCAAGAGTAGGGTGTCAGGAGGGTGTGGTGAGCAAGGAGAAGCAAGTAAAGGGTGAGCTGCTGATCTAATGGTCATCGTGGACTGACTGCTGGGCTCCATCATGCTGGGGACCTTCTCAGGGAACCATGAGACCATGCCTTAGCATTGCCCCTCGGGAGGATGGGAGGCTGGGACATTGACCCCAGGGCTGCATATCTGCAGCCCATCCTCTCCGGTCCTGCAGGCTGAGCCATGGTGTGCTGGGATGGGGGAGCATTTGGAGATATCTTGACAGTGCACTGAGAGAGTAGCTGATGGTACAGGGATCCCATGTGGTGTGGCCTTCTACAAGTCCCTTACTTCGTGACCCCTATGGGTCACAAGGAAGGCAGATATGTCAGCTCTATCCAACAAGACTTGAGACAGCTACCAAGATCTGCCGTCACGACTACAGACCATCAGTGAGGCAGAAGATGTCTAGAGGGACACTGGAGAAGGTTAGATGTGTGGACAGTGAAGAGAAATACAGAGGAACCGCACACCTCACCTGCGTGGGGATTTCTGACTACCCTACATGCAGCATCTTCTCTGTCCATGTGTATGCAGATCCCAGCAGCCCACGGCTGTGTCCCAGGAGTCTCTTCCCACCGTGCAGTTTATGTCTTGGCAGCTTCCGTTTTCAACCTTGTCTTCTATTTAGGTATCTCCCTGCTCTGACATCCAACTTCTAGGGTGCAGGGCCCAAGTGTTATATTTATCTTGCCGCTCTCAGCACCTCACAAGGAATAGAAGCTGAATCAGGGTTTGTGACCTGATGGAGTGATTGGTTGACATCCTCTAACCTCATGTCCCTCAAAGCCAAATAAGCCCCAGTCGTGAGAGTTTGAACTGTGTTTATGTTGTGTTAAACTTTCATGCCTAATTTATGGTTGTGGTGAAGGCAAGAATAAATAACTATCTAGAGCAGTCACTGGGTGAAGAAACTTGTCACGGAGGCTCAGATGGCTCTATTGGGGAGTGAGGGATGGTGGACTGAACCCACCTTTCACGTCCCAAAATAACTACCTGGGCTGGTGGGTTCTTGCCAGGACCCGATTCTAGACTTGTTTCAACCTGGGCTGAAGCCAGGAGGTTGTGGGATCATGAAGGGAAATGACTTTGCAAGTAAGCTGTGCCCCTTGGCTAGCCTTGCTCATGAGCTGGGGGATGGTGGTCACTCAGCACCACCATGACCGCCGATGGAAACGTCTCCCCAAATGCACACCACTGCAACGGACAGCTGGCCATCGGGTTGGCTTTTTCAAGCCTGCATTTAAAAAAGCTGTTTTGAAGATTGCAATGTTTAAAAATGTCTGGTTTAAAAGTAAGAAATTCCCTGAGGTTGGGGATTCCTTTGTGTTTCTGGATAACATATTACACTCATCTTGATGAGGATACTTAGAAACTGAGGATTCATTTAGGTGAAATATTTTAAAACACAGAGCGGTCTCCTTGCAACTTTATTCGGGTCTTGGCCTTCAGCAAATGCTCGCTCTGACGATTCCCTTTCCGACTCAGTTTCCACGTACACTTTGAGGATATGTCTCGTTATCTGGAGGGGTGGTCCATGCTATCTCATCAAATTAATGAATTACAAATCATTTGATGTTCTTATAAAATAAGAATCCCACCCTTTGCTCACCGCGTTGACTAGGTTTGCTGAACTGTGTGTGGATGTCACCACGGTCCAGTAGTAAGGGGGGGCCCAGTGCCCCCTTTGCAAAGCTGAGTACAGAAGAGGGCTCCTGGTCTGCAATGAGTCTGGCATGGAGGGGAATTTGGATTCCTTTGAAAGGCCGGCTTGGGCGGCTCCAGGCTGCGTTTTTCCCTCTCTGGCCTCTTTCCCTGCTGCTGAGGTGAGAGGTTTCTGGGGTGAAGATTTGACCTGCAGGAAGGAGAACCAAGAAGCCAGATGGAGGGGCTGCCCCATCCCAGTGTGCCTGCCCTGGTGACGGCCCTCCTTGCTGTCAGGAGAGGCGCGCAGCCAGCGAAGGCAGCTGAGGACGGAGCTAGCTGTGTGGGACTCTGGAAGAAAGGGACCCGCACTGGGTGAACGCTCACAAGTGCAGGGACCACGTTCACATGGGCGGCCCGGCAGTCCCCTCACCCGACGCTGAGGAAGGAGGGTAAGGCCTGCCTGTGGTCACAGTGCTTGGTGGCAGAACTAGGGTTCAAGTCCAAGGTCAAATGCAGTCTGCGTCATCAGCACTCTGACTTTCCCTCGACGTTTGTTGAGAGGCACAAACTCTCAGTACAGTCACAGACTCCCTTAACCTGATTCAGGCAGGATATTTAACTTCTTCCTAGTTTTGAAGACTTGGGAGGTTTTATAATCTGTCCTGGAAAAATGAGAGAAGGAAGGAAATGCAGCGTCGGAACCGACCGGGTGTTTACGCCCTCACTTAGACATCCTGTCTCCCTGCCACCTGTTTTGTCTTCGGCTTGTTTTCTCTGTGTTTGGCCATTATCTGCTTATCAAGGTCGCTGGTGCTGGCTTTGCCCTTACATTGGGTTATGGTCCCAGCTTTTCACTTCCTGATCTCAGGTGAATCATTGAAACCCTGGTCAGCCTTGGTTCTCTCATCTGTTCGATGGGCACGATGACACCTGTCTTGTCCACGTCACACGATTGTTCAGAAAAATAACCGAGAGGCCAAGTGGGAACATACATTATCAACTAGAGTGCATCATACCAGTGGTCTTCAAAGTGTGGCCCCCGTGTCAGCATCACCTGGGAGCATACCAGAAATGCACAATCTCAGGCCCACCCCAGAGCTACAGGATCAGAAACTGCGGGTTGGGCCCAGCAATCTGTGTTGTGATAGGCCCTCCAGATGATTCCATACATGCTAATGTTTGAGAACCGCTGCCTTATTCAAATGTGCGAAATTTAGGTCTTAACCATTTATTTCAGAAGTGTTTTGTGAAGTTTCTACTGTGTATTTGGCACTAAGTGTCTGGTATTTTATGTTTCAGAGAAGAAAAAGATTCCCTGCCCTCACCATGGTGTCTGCATGAGCTAGGAGGAGAGGGGAAGGAAAAAACCCGCAGTCATTGGGTGTATTCCCACATGATGCAGAGAGGACTGTTGTACAGCTGAGGAAACTGAGGCCCGGAAGAGTTAGAATTTTAGCAAAGGTCATGGAGCTGGTCTGAAATGTGAACCCACACGCTTGACTCATGATAGTCCCATGAGTCCTCCCTTTACCAGCTGCGTTCTCACCACGTGGCGGCTCATAGACTTGGCTCCCCATCGGTGATGCTCCCCGTGTGTTCACCGCAGAAGGTTGCGAGGTCAGAATCAAAGCCTAGGACTCCTTCCTAGAAAAGCTCTTCTTCACTAGCTGTTAGGTGGTCATTACCAAAGTATTGGCTAAAAACCTTCAGCCCAGCTGGTGGAGCCAAAAATTATGAACCCGGGGTCCGTAAGTAATTGGTCTGTGAGTTGAAAAAGTTAGTCAAAACCTGGAAGAATAATTTTCTTAAAAATGGAAAAAGCTGGGCCGGCCCGGTGGCGCACTGGATAGTGCGCTGCTTGGGAAGCGCGGCGGCGCTCCCGTCCGAGGGTTCGGATTCCACGTGCAGACCGGCTCCCGCTCACGGGCTGAGCGAGGCGTGGGAGCAACGCTGAGGCTTGCGATCCCGTTGCTGGTCCCGGTCCGGTACGGGGGCAACACTGAGGGTTGCAATCCATTGCCGGACACGGAAAAAAAAAAAAAAAAAAAAAAAAAAAAAAAAAAAAAAATGGAAAAAGCCAAATGTATGTGGATCTTCCAGTCTTTCTAACTGTTGGGTGAAGGTCAGTGCGGATTGGATGACAGTGTTTCTGGTGTAAACCATGAGCATAACGCATCATCTTTGATTTCCACTTTCAAGTGGAGTGACAACTTAAGGACGCTGGTGGAGCAGTGTCTTACCCACCCCACCCAACGCTGAGGAAGGAGCATAAAGCTTAGCTTGTCCATGGTCACAGTGCAGTATTAACTGTGATATTAACTCAGTATTAACTAAACTGTCTGCAGTCACACATTGCACAGGGACATTCCAGTCAATGATGGGCCTCGTATACAATGATAGTCCCATAAGATTATAGTGGCTACGCCCTATGGCCTAGGTGTGTAGTGGGCTACACCATCTAGGTTTGTGTAAGTGCACTCTATGTGTTCACACAATGACAAAATTGCCTAACGATGCATTTCTCAGAACGTATCCCTGTCCTTAAGCGACGCATGACTATTCTTGATACTGTGGAGCTACCAGGTAGGGTCACCGCAGCGTGCAGTGAATGGGTGAGATGTAAGGGAGACCACAGTGGATGTTTGGTTATTTGTCTCAACACCTTCCCACTTTTTGTGCTTCATATTCGAAATAAGTTTAGTACAGGCTAGAGGAAGGTTATGTCATGTTCCTATCACACTCTCTGTAAAATTTGAAGTTTTATGATGTAATTATAGGAAAGGTACGTGAGCCAGTTCTATATTCTACGTGAGAAAATTGAACCCCATATATCAGGTGAGATTTTGGACACCTTCACCTGGCCACATGACCCATCACTTGCCTAAACACTATAAACTTTTCAGTGTCTGTTAACAGTTCTAATAGTGTTGATTTTGATAGCATCAAATGTAAAGGCTTTTGCCAGTCTACCGAAGGGTTATTTTCTCAGTTTTGTAAATTGGTTGTCTCAGAGTGTGTATTAGTCCGTTTGTGTTGCTTATAACAGAATTCACAGAACTGGGTGATTTATAAAGAAAATGAAATTTATTGCTTACAGTTTCTGAGACTGGGAAGTCCATAGTCCATCTGGTGGTGGCAACGGTGACTCAGGGGTCTCACATTGCAAGATGGTGGAAGCAGAGAGAGCAAAGACAGACTCTCCTCTTCTTTCAAAGCCCTCAGAACCACGCCGCTGACCACCATTTTTATTTTTTTTATTTTTTATTTTTTTCCTTTTTGTCTTTTTTACTGACCGGTAACGGGATCGCAACCCTCGGTGTCGCGCCCGTACTGGGAACCGGCAACGGGATCGCAACCCTCGGTCACTGGAACCGAATTTTTTTTTTTTTTTTTCCTACCATTTTTAATCCATTCACTACTGCATGGTCCTACAATCCAATCACCTCTTCAAGGCTCCACTTTTCAATTACAATAATAGGATTTCCCACCCTCTTAACAGTCACAGTGGGAGCTAAGATTCTAATACATAAACTTGGGGGACACAATTCAAGCTTCAGTGAGTTTTGGGGCAACATAATTCAGTCCACTGCAGAGTGGAATAATCTTCCCCCATAAACAGCCTGGGGTTACATCCATGCCAGCCCATGGATTCCCAGTGTAGCCTTGGCCGTCACTTGCATGAGGACTAATCGTGCTCACCTGCAATTGGAGGAAGTGGAGTCACTGTGCTGCTGGGTGATGGCCAGAAATGCCTCCCCTCTTTTGAGGTGGGACCCAGCTCTAAGTAAAAATGCAGAGATTGGCATTGGGCCTGTTCCCCTTTCCCTTTCCCACACACCCTCTCCTGATTTTTTTTTTTTTTTTCATCTCTCTTGCCATCTCTTACCTGCTGCTCGCCCCGGGGTGAACACCACTTCCCTGTGGCTAGTGCCCGCGGCGCACCTGCCCTTGCCCACTGCATAGGAAGGACTGGTAGAGAACAGGGGTTGGCCAACTTCTGTAAAAGGCCAGAGAGTATTTTCAGCTTTGTGGGCTGAAGGGCTCTGTTGAAGCTACTCTGTTGTGACAGCACGAAGGGACCATAGACAACATGAGAATGAACGGGGAGCTGGTGTTCAATAGGACGTCAACTGTGGACACTGCAATTAGAGTTTCATAACATTTTCACATGCTCAAATATTATTCTGTCGATCCCTTCCCTCCCCAACTACTTAAAAGTGTAAAAAAGTTCTTTGTCATGGATTCGGCCCGTAGGCCATTGTTCGCCTCTGGTATGGGATGGGAATATGTTGAGTTCAACTTTGTACTTCAGTTTTGTTCGTTTGGCACTTGGGTGTGGTAGGGGGTGGGGATGGGGGATGCCCGTTCCTGCCCCAGACACACTCCTGTCTAGATCACAGCAGATGCAGGATGCGGAGCATTCTTTGGCTGATGGATCCACAGATGTCCACTGTGATAGCTTAGAAACCCAAGGGACAGGCTTACGAGTTTTCCAGTTTCCCCAAAGCCACCCTAAAATCTCTTCACCTTGACCCTTCAAGAACCATGTGCTGGACCTAACTAGTGGATCAAGCTCATACTGAGGTTGTTGGAATGAAGCATGAGGTTCTGGGTATTCGCAGAGATCAGGAACCACTCAGGTCCTGCCCTGGGACACCTAGCTCTGCAGCCTGGACCAACTCTTGGTGTGGTCAGCACAGGCCAGCCTGCAGGTGGAGGTGGGTGAAGAGTTCACAGGGTATTTTCAAATCTGTCACTCGCTCCACAGCCTCTCAGATGGGCAGGGCCATGAGGATTCCTTTCCCCATTTAGCGGATGGAGAATCTCAGGTATGGTGTATTAGTTTGATATAGGATGTCATAACCAAGAACCACAAACTGCTGGGTGTCTTAAAGGGAAATGTATTGTCTCATAGTGTCGGCAGGACTGGTTCCTTCGGAGTCTGGGGGGAGAACCTGTCCCAGGCCTCTCTCCCAGCTTTTGGTGGTATGCTGGCAATCGCTGGCATTCCTTGGTATGTAGACTCATCACCTTCTCCCTGTGCCTGTGTCCAAATTCCCCCCTTTTAGAAAGACACTCGGGTTGGATTACAGCCCACCCTAATGATCTCATTTTAGCTTCATTACCTCCTTAAGGACCCTATCCCCAAATAAGGTCACACTCTGAGGTAGTGGGGGTTAGGACTTCAACATACAAGTTTGGAGGGACACATTTCAACCCATGACATACAGTAAGTGAAGATGTGTTGCTTTGCCTCACACGGGTGACAGAGACACAAAAAGGATTACTCAAAGCCCATTTCTTTTGAGCAGTGAGAAACCCCAAAGGGGTTAATTTCCAGGAACCCTCAAGAGAGAGGGTTGGAAAATTAACCCAGACTGGGATTCCTTCTCAGTATTTATTCTCCAGGCCAGAAAGTTACAGAAAAAGAACATAGGTGGAGTTATGGCTAAGTATAGTTTAACAATAGAGGCTGGTAACATCAGTGAAATAACAAAGTGACATTCCATAATGCAATTTGCAAAAGGTTAAGTGGATCCACCAACAAAAGCTCGTTCTTAGCAAATACTGTCTTTTCCTAGAGCAGTTTCCTCAGTATTTTTACATAACAATAAAGTAACTTTAGGTTAACCTGCTCCAAGGGCATCTGTCCTTGAGCCAGCAATTTTGCTGTATTACAATTCTTTATCCACAACAGAGACTTTAGCCTGGGGAAAGTTTTCTGTCTTTTGAAAGCTTAACATTTCTATATGTAATTTTAAAAAGTTAGGTTATACCTGAAACTACAGGGCTTTGGAAACTAGGTCCTGTGAAATACATTTGCTTTATAAATGTTAGTATATTCCACAAAGGTGAGTGTCTCTCTGGTGACTGTCCCGGAATGAGAAGTAAGGACAGAGTTGTCGACTCTTTATGAATATAGTTTCCTGTCTACGTTTGGTAGGTTGAGGACCGATGAGCCTGCTATCATTTATGCATCAAGCGTTCCAGACCTCCTTAGGTTGGGTCAACTCTCTGAAGTCTTGCCATCAGCTGAGATTGTGAGCTGTTGCTAAAACAGCCACAAAGAGATGCACAAAGGGGACACAAGTGCCCTTCTCATTGGACTGTGGGAGAAGACGCTTGGGTTTTGAGACTCCTGAAGAAAATGGAATCTTCTTGGCATTGTGGTTCATGGAGATTTCCCCCAAATTTTGGTTAATGACAACGTTGATGTTTCTTAAAACCAACAATCATCTTCCAGACTTTATGCTAACCTGATCCACCCACACTAAATCGCATGGTTTTCTTTTGGGGGCTACGAGGACTGGTGGGCCCTCAAGGGTGTGTGGCGGCTCCCACAGGAGAACAGTGCTTGGTTAAAAGATCATGCCCTGCCCCCCCCCCCCCCCCCCC